>NC_041338.1:33136117-33373617 GCF_004354835.1 Perca flavescens
AAAATAAACATCTGCCTGTCTCTATAGGAATTTAACATAGGGGTGTACTCACTTGTGCATTTTAAGGAAGAACATTTATTTATTTACGATACATTATTCATTCACAAAGAAAATTGGTGTCCTTAAAGGTTGGATTTTTTTCTAATTTTTTTTAATTAAGGCATTAAGATCAATTTCCAAAAGATGATTTTTTTTCTCCTCTTTTTAGTCAACTTTAGCATGGGTTCATAAACTTATGCAAGCCACTGTATGTATGCACACTCGACACTTGCAATAGCAGCGCAGTCTTTTTCAGTGTCATGGCAACTTTATTACAGTTGTATAACTGCTATAAATCATCTTGTGTGGGCTTAACTGAATCATGAGAGGCTAAGCTTTCAAACGTTGTGTCGCATGACCGTATATTTTGAAGGTTTAATGTTTAAAAGTTACAACAAAGTTTATGAATGGAGGTTGCAGCGCCGCCTCTGTGACAAAGTGTGCTGTCCACGGTACACTGTGACCAAATTAAATTAGGGTTATAACTAAAGATTATTGGTATATTATATATTAATGCTTTAAATATGCAGATTATTTCGTAATTAATCAATTAGTCTATAAAATGTCAGAATCGAAGTAAATTACATATTATACATTATTTCCAAGCCGACAAGACAAGATATTCAGTTTGCTTTTGTAAATATGAAAAAACAAAACTCACATTTGAGAAGCTGGAACTGAAGAATTTTGAACAGTTTTTCTTTCAAAAAATTAATCAAATGATGATGAAAGTCATTGCTGATTAATTTTCTGTCTGATTAATAGATTACCGACGAATCATTTCAGCCTGAAAACCACGTTTAGTTTCCTTTAGCCCTCCTGTTGTCCTCGGGTCAAATTTGACCCATTTGCAAAAAGTTTCTGTCAGAAATGTGGTTTTTTTTCAACCAATTTTTCTAAAAGAAATAACGTGGATGGTTCCATACAACGCTGCTCACAAGTCAAATAAATGATCTGTTCACTACTTACATTGAAATTGGGTTTTTTATTCAATTTGATAGCATTTGAAGAAAATAAAACGTGGAAAAAAATGATCAAAAACATTGAAAAAAATGACAAAAAAATAGTTTGAATTTGAAATTCTGACCCAGAAAAACAAAAAGTTGTCGTTGTCATGGTTGACGATGGAAAACAACACAAGGGTTAAGAGAGTTCAGGGGCAGTGGCGATTTCTTTAAGACTGCAAGGGAAGCTCAGCTTACCCTAAAATGTCTACAATTTAAATGGTCAAATATGTACTATTGTGTTAACATTTTATTGACTAAAATTCGTTAGAATACGTTCGTCTCTGGGGGTCAATGGAGCAGGGGGCTGGCCTAGACGCTGGGCTTCTGCGTGGTGATTGGAGGGTCTGTCGAAGGACTGTATCTCCTTTTGATTGACAGCGGTTTTGTACAATAAAAAGTCGCCGAAGCTGTTCAACTTCCATCAGAGCTCAGATCAGTCCCATCGCGGATTTTACAAGTCTAGTTGAAAGACGAACTGCTGCAACCTGTTTCTTGGTATTTGCCGGGCGAAATTGCTAGCCAATTTTCATCATACATTTCATACAATTATACACCACGTTCCTTGTTTCAGTTTAACCTAATTCCCACATTTCCTCCTTTGAGTTTAATATCGTTTTGTTAGATCGTTTTGTTCATTCATTCATTCATACAGTAGGCTAGGCTAGTGTTGTAGGGGTGAACTAGCCAGCAAGCAAACTGCACACGATGGCAGACAATGCTAATATTGTCGACCGGATTTTGGCGAAGCCATTTGAAAGTCTTCCTTATGAGGAGAAACTTAGAATTAAACAGCAGGGTTAGATCAACACTAAGATTGATTTAGTGCAAAAGACAGAGCAAAGTAACAGGTTCAGCTCTCCTGGTATGACAAAGTTAGCTGGCTGTGCTGTGACTGTGACACACTTGTCTGTGACTCTTGATGAAACCTTCCCATGGATATTATAAATTATTATAATAATTATATTATTTATTATTATTATTATTATATAATTAAATTATTGTATTATATATATATATATATATTATAATATTAACATAAATAAATGGACAATTTGTATGATGTAGGCCAAAAATGAGCTTCCCCTCTTTGAATGACCAGCAGCTGCCACTGTTCAGGGGTTTGGTCCAACGGTATTGGTCACCTTTGTAACAGAGAAACTTGCAGGTGTGTTTCTGTTCGCTGATCACAGGGAGACACTTGAATTTCTTCAGGCGAATCTTTAAACTTTAAACATTTTTCATCCTGCAGGCTGAGCTGTCCTCTTTCTCCCTCCGAGTCTCTGAATGAAATGATAGGAGGAACATCAATTATATAATAAAACACGTTGTAATTGAGGGCGTAGCTCATTATGCCACATTAGTCTGATATAAATAGTGAGCTATTAGCACTAATTTATAAGAAATCTGCCTCTTATTAAAGAGCTTGAGCCCTCATTATCTGCCGGGGCTCCTCAGTCCCAAACTGCTGAGAAACAATCTGAAATTCATATTGAGACACCTGTCTGTTTGAACGCCTCACTTCACCTGCTAACTGGTTTCTAAATGGAGAGCATTTATACAGCGCTTAACTCTAATTCACCCATTCACACACACACACACACACACACACACACACACACACACACACACACACACACACCTGTGACCATCAGGAATAACTGGTGTAGTGTCAAGGATACGCCAGAAATTTGAAAGACAAAACCCTGGCACAAAAAAGTTTTTATGCTTCGCTGAGGTGGAATATTTGGTTTATCGAAGCAAAATGTCAAAAAAAAGAAAGAAAAAAGAAAAATTTGGTGGACACTTGGTAAATAAATCAAAATGCTTGTGGCTTATGAGAGACAACAACTTTGGATCTGTGTGCCTCTCTCACTGGCACAGACAGGAGAGACAAGACACAAGCCCTATTCCCGGTTTGTGCATCCCTGATTCCTCTCCTGTGCCCCCCCCCCCCCACAGGAGATTTGAGTGGAGGAGTCGAGGAGGGACACATTTGGTAAAGGCCCACAGACACAGAACAAGTGGGGCAGGGAAAACAGAGGGAGGAAAAAAGAAATATGAAGAGTCAAAGCTGCAGATCAACTAGACACTAATGATCAAATCCAACGTTCCAAGTCTCCCATGTCTCACAGCAAACCCCACAGAACAAAGTAACCGCTTTAAGATAAGAAAAAGAAAATGTTCTTGGAAGAGGCCGAATGTCATTTTGTGAGAAACTTTTTACATTAAAGGTGCTGTAGGTAGTGTTGCGAAGGTCCAGGATCCCTTTCCGCTAAAGCCCAAAACTCCTAAGCCCCTCCCCCAACAAGGGAGAATGAATGCGTGTGCATGAGCAGTGATCGACACGCAGTTAGACACCCCCCCCCCGCCCCGGCCCTGATTGGTGCATCTGAACAGGGAGCTGTGGATTTTTGCAAATCACACTACAGGCTGTAGGTGGTGCCAGAGGAGCTGGATTTTTTTATTTTTTTTAATGACCTGCTTCATGTAGTTCTACTGGAACATAGGGGCAGTTTCAGCAAATATGACAGAAAGTTAGTTTTATAAGTCTTACCTACTGCACCTTTAAAAAAAAGTTCTTCTACCAATGTTTTAAAGGGAAACACACACAAAAGAGAGACAACACAAGAAAAAAGGATAAATTCATTTAAAAAGTGTAAATCCACGTTAATGCAGCGGAGAATATTTAGAGAGGTAGGGAGATTCTCTGCAGATTTAATGTCAGACAGTTTCTCTGTTGCTGTTGATGATGTTTCATGTTGTCTGACAGCAGACAGCTGTTCATCTCTGACATCCACACTCCAGTTTTTCATTTCTCCAGAGCTCGTTTTTTCCCCCCCCTCCATGGTCCTCTCTGAGCAGGACGTCTCATCCGTCATCCGGCTCGCGCCTGCGTCAGAACAATAATATCCCTGCCAGGCGTGACGGACAGCCGAGGCGAGGCGCTGACAGCGGCGTGGCGCCGGATACAGATTGAAGGTGGAGAGGCAGAGACGAACGTTGACATTTTCCATCAGAAGTCTTTTCCCGATGCCTGGAGACGCCGCGTCCTCCACCTGCAATAAAACACCTCGGCCCTCCGAACAGCTCTTCAGGGCCTCGGCTTTGATTGCAGGACGGCATCGCTCGTTGAAAACTCACCAGAAACACTTCAGCTCCGTCCACACTAAGATTGATGGGCTCAAAGAGTTTCTATTCCACTTTAAAAATGTACTGTCTCCGGATCAGAGAGTGACAGGCGAGGGGAGCCTGGTTTTATGTTTTCTTAACTCCAAATAGGGTTAGGGTTAGGGCTAGGTTAGGGTTAGGGTTAACTCCTAGAGCAATCCAGTAAGGCAAAGAGGGTTGGAGGGAGGAAAGACTGATCCAAGATCGAGATGGTCAACGCTACAAATAAGTCTTTTGACTAAACTGCAAACGTATTGTCTCATTGGTGACTGTGCTAACAAGCTGAAAGCTGTTTCCCCTCTTCAATAACTCTCTACTGAGTGAACTACAGTTTTAGGAACAAAATACCACATCAGCACTGACAAAATTTAAATGAGGGTTCATTTGGAAAAGCCCTAAAAGCGTAGGGTGAATAAAACAAATAGGACTTTCACCCAGGAGACCGCTGTGTGTGTGTCCCGTGTGAAACCAAAAGTCAAAGTTGAAGTTGTTGATGTAACATATTAAACCAACGTAACATATGTAACCTAAAATACGTAGCAAACTTACTTACTCAAACCTACGTATTTTAACCCAAACCATCATCTTTTTCTAAATCTTCAATTCAAACACATTCTCACTCCCATCAGGTAAAATATGGACGCTTGGTCAGGTACCTTTGGCGTTGTTATTGGCACTAAAAGTCTTCTTTAGCGTCATATCTAAACGCGCTTTATCTAAACATGCTTGGTCGGGACTATTGGCGTCACTTTTGGTGCAGTAAGGTTAAGGAAAAGATCGTGGGTGGGCTTATTGCATCTGACGCTGACAGACACTGCCCAAGCAGGTTACACTTTACTTGAAGGTATCTACATAAGAGTGACATGACACTGTTATGAACGTGTCATAAACATTATAAACAAGTCATAAACGTTTATGACATAACGCTTCTTTTAGTAAGTCATTTTTTTTTGTCATGACAAGTTATTGTTAGGGTTAGTGTTAGGGTTCATGTCAGTGTCATGTCACTCTTATGTAGATACCTTCAAGTAAAGTGTTACCCTCAAGCATTTGGAGTTAAAGTGTGTTGTCACTTCACATCATTATTATTTCCTCAAAAAAGTTATTGAGAATGAAATTTTGTTGTATGTGAACGTAATTTTTAAGGAGACAAGGTTGTTTGAAAAAACATATCTCAATTTTTATTCATTTTATAAATTTTTTTTAAATTTTTTTATTGTGCACTCAAACTCACTCAAATCTTAATCAAAATGCTGTTTTTTTTTAATTTTAAGAACGGTTTTGTATCTGTTTTTAGCTAATTGTAACCGACAGCCTGATAGCATTGTTAGTGTTAGACGGCGACAAGGTGAAGTAAATCGAGTGAATCAGGAATTTTTTATCCGTGGGTGAACTTTATGAATATTACAAGCCATTACTGAGATGCTTAATATTCAGATCAGCTTCCTGTCCTTCATTAGAGTGACCACCCTGATGAAGGGCAGGTAGTCGAAAAACATTTTGAAAGCACGGTGTGATGGAGCGATGTCAGCGCTTAAATTTGGAAGTGTATTGAAGATCACACTGATCTTCACCCTGCTGAGTGTGTGTCCTCAAAGTCAGAAGTCAGACAGACAATGATTGGATGTCTCACCTCTGCTGAAGTAAGGAGCTCATTCCAGTTGACAGACCGACCTGCAAACTTTCAGCAGAATTTCATTTCATAATAAATATCGATTCATCCGCTGAGAAATCTCAAACTCCTTTAGTCAGCTCAAAGTTCACCCGGAACTTTCCGAAACGCTGAGACGCTCGATTACACAACAAACTGCAGTTTTAAAAAAAACGTCTCCTGAGATTTCTTGATACTCTGATCAGAAGATGTGGAGCATTTTAATCAAAAAAAAAAAAGTCTTTTTAATTCTGTTTTCCAGAAACAAACTATCCACAGCAGCCAGCCAGGGATTCTGACAGACATTGTTTTAAACTCAGTCTAATCTGGTCTAAATCTATTGTGATCTAAACCCAACGACTCTGGTCTAAAGCCAGTCTAACATGGTTTGAATTTAGTCTGATCTGGTCCAAACCCAGTCTAAGGGCGTTTTCACACCTGCCCCGTTGATTTTGGTTCAATCGCACTAGAGTTTGTTTCCGCAGAGAGAGAATGAAGCAGTTGCACTCGGGTACGCACCAAAACCGGACCAAACAAGCGTACAGAGCCCTGCTTGATGAGGAGGTCTCGGTACATTCTCAGTCCAACTCTGGAGTGCTTCGTTTGTGGTGAAACGTGATCCGAACTCGAACCGCACCAACTATGTATAAGCAGCAAGTCTACGCTAAACGGCTCCTGGAGTCAGGTGTGCTTTGCAATCTGCGATGTGGCAGAGCAGCAAACTGTAGCAGCTTGCAGTGTTTCTCTGACAGAAATACGCCGACACGGCAGAGCGAAGTCTCGGTGACCAGAGCCGAGTGACAGAGTCTGTAACGTCGCTCACGAAACAATGTCGGATTATTTAAATGAAATGAGCTGGTTTCACCGTGGAGATATGCAAGAAATATGCACTAGTTCAGAACACAGGAACTTTCTTCCTGTATTTACTTTCTTGCTCCCGCCCCCAGACACATCCGGCCAATAAGAGGAGTGAACGTTCTGAGTTTACAAACTCATCAACTGATTCGGACCAAAGCAAACAAACTGTAGGTGTGAAAATGCCCTAACCCGGCCTAAACACAGTCCAGTCTGGCCTAAATGCAGTTTTACCTGGCGCTAACTGAGTCTTTTCTGATCTCAATGAGTCTAATCTGGGCTAAACCCACTATTTTGTGATCTAAACAGTGTACTCTGGTCTGAGTTGAACTTGGTTTGATTTTACTCTAACCTGGTCCAAACACAGTCAAGCCTGGCTTTAACCCAGTCTGATTGGGTCTTTACCCAGTCTAACCCAGTGTAAATTGAGTTTTATCCGGTCTAATACAAGGCTTATCTGACCTAAAGCAAGAAACATGATTGAAACCCAGTCTACTCTGGTCTAAAGCCAGCTAAATAGTCTCAGACACAGTCTAGTTGGGTCAAACCCAATCTGGTATCAAACGTCCCATTTAAGTCTCAGCCATCAAGTGAATAAGTCTCGCTGATGAACTGATAAACAGATTTTCCATCACACCGGGTGGACAGACCTCCAATATTTGAACATTTACTTGTACTGAACTTCTAGCAATGTTACAGTATGATCAGTTTTTAAAGGGAAGCAACATGTTTTAAGACTCCTTCGCTCCGAGGTTTAACACTCTGCTGTTTAACACCTTATGCTGGTTATTACACTGGGGTGCGTTTTACTGCCTGCTGGGACAAACGACCGCTGCAGGACGGACTCATAAATTGCTTGTATTAATGCCATCCTCCATAAAAGTGATGTGTTTCCTGCTGCCGACTGGATGACGAAGATCGTAAATATCAGCAGACGCTGTTCAGGCTGATGGCTTTATCCAGGACGAGAAGGACAACGCCCGCACATACACAGAGATGCAGTCGGGATATTAGATTCGCCGACATTTTAAACAACTTTTTTATGTAATTTGGAGCTTGCACTGAAACTTAAGGTAAAGATAAAGAATAATGTTGTGTTTCCATTGTGGTTTTTGTCTTTTGTCATCAATCGCTTTGGTTTTTCAGCCATATGGAAAACTTTTATAATATATATAAAATATTCTTGGGGCGGCCTCTAGTACACCCAGTAAGAGTGTTCACCCCATGTAGGCTGAGTGAGTCCTGCAGCGGTGCAGGGTTTGAATCCAACCTGCTGCCCTTTGCTGCTTGTCATCCCCCATCTCTCTCCCCTTTTCAAGTCTATCCACTTACAAATAAAGGGAAAAGCCCCAAAAAATCTGGAACAGTTAAGAACTACATTTATTGATTGTGATTAATACACAATATCACCTTTTTGATCTTAAAACGATAAACGTAAAAACCTTATGGTAGCCTTGTTTAAACCTTGATACAGTAGTCCTGAGGAGAGGGGTAAATTAACTGTCACTTTTTTTTATTTGAATTGTACAGTTTGTTGCTAGTTCAAGCTGTCACATTCACTTCAGTAGAAAACCATTACAGATGTCCCGGTACCTTCCTCTTGTGAAATATAAGGTCTACTTGTGCTTTTTTGGGGGGGGTTTGGAACACGACAGGACGTCACACAAATTGGCCATTTGATTGTCATCAACATCAAGTTGACAAGAAACTCTGTGGCAGATAACGTTTCTGCTCTTTCTGGAGTGGTTTACTGGTCTGGCCCACTTGAGATCAAATAAGGGGTATGTGGCCCATTAACTAAAATGAGTTTGACACCCCTGCACTATAAACTTTGAAGATCTCATATTATGCTCATTTTCAGGTTCATAATTGTATTTAGAGGTTGTACCGGAATAGGTTTACACGGTTTAGCTTTAAAAAAAAACACCATATTTTTGTTGTACTGCACAATGCTGCAGCTCCTCTTTTCACCCTGTGTGTTGAGCTCACTGTTTTAGCCACAGAGTGAGGCATCTCACTTCTGTTCAATCTTTGGGAGTCGCACATGCGCAGTAGCTAGGTAAGGACTACTAGCCAGTCAGAAGCAGAGTATGAGGGTGTGCCCTGACAGTACCTAGGTAAGGACTACTAGCCAGACAGAAGCAGAGTATGAGGGCGTGCCACGCTAGCAGCTAGGCGAGCATTATAACGTGTGTTACAAAGTGACTCACGTTGGTCTCTGAAGTAAAGGCTGGACTACAGTAGAGCTGTTTGGAGCAGTTGGTGAACAGTGTTTTCTGTTGGAGAGGGGGGGGACTTTGGGCTTTTTTACTTTGTAAACCTATAATGTGCACAAAAAGATATATAACACAATAAAGGAAAGGAAAAAAGCCAAAAAGACTAATATGAGCAATTTAACATCACACTTGTTACATCGTTTATATGGATGTCATTTTTCTGTTTTGTAAGAGAGTCTTATCCTTCACCGGTAACAGCCTTAATTTCTCTCTAAAGGCAAAAAAACAACAATAAACAGACTTTCTCTGGATTGTGATAGTTGGTTAAATGTGATTTTTAGCTCTGGTTATAACAGTTCATAATTCAATAAATAATAATGATCTATGTTTCCGTCATTAAGTGACAACCAGCTCTGTGTTTCTCTCTCTGCAGCGGTCCCGTCATCACCTCGTCCTCCTCGCCGCTGTGTCATCGTCCTCAGGTCCTGACTTTGCCCGAGGCGACTCGGCGTCCGTCTGTCCGTGCTGACGTCTCCCGCCGTGGCGGCGGCAGGTGGCGCTTCCTGCCGTCTGACGCCACGATGGCGGCTGACGACCTGTCAGCAGGACGTCCGTGATTGGCTGAGACGAGGGAGCGTGCGGCTCCTGCTGGCGACATTAACCTCTGAGTCAGCGACGAGTGACGGACACAGGATGTGATCTCATGTTGGTGCTGAATGTTTTTTGTAAATGCCTCCTGTCGCTCAAACATCACCTGACTGGTGTCAGCTGAGGACGCCGACAGCAGGTCACCGTCCCGTCGCTTCATCCCGCCGCCATTAAAATCTGTTTCCCATCATCCACTGCGTCACGTCTGTGTTTCATGTGGCATTAACAGGCATAAACACTGACACAGACAGGACAAACACATCATCTCTCTGACACCGTCCCCCTAGGGCGCCAGAGGCCTGGACTACGAAGCAAGATTTGGCGTTAACGAGGTAAGTTCAGGTTCAACCCGGGGTTTTCTGTATCTCGACGGTGGATCACTTGTTACCGGGTTCAATCGCCGTGGTAACTCATGCTGAACGCCTAACCTGCTCGGGAGCAGGTTATGTTGGAGATTAGAGATCAACCGGTGTTAAAGCCCCGCCTACTGACCAATCAATACTCGATTGATAACGGTGTCACCATTCGAGAAGATCCGGTGGAGCTCGGTACGCGGAGAGGGAGAGAGAGAGAGAGAGAGAGAGAGAGAGAGAGAGAGAGAGAGAGAGAGAGAGAGAGAGAGAGGAGAGAGAGGGAGAGAGGGAGAGAGAGGGGTGCGCTCATAAAAGACAACCCCGTAACATTCCCTGATGGGTATTTTTATGAAAGATATAGATTGTAAGAGGAGGGAATTACATAAAGGCTATTTGTCGGCTTCTTGAGCCGTGCGTAGCCAATGCCACACATCGGTTTGAATTATGTTTTTATATGTTTTATTTTCTCTCACGATCGCCTCCACTGCCAGGGTTGCAACTGATAATATAATTTTATATTAGGCTAAAGCAACTTTATGGAAAGCAAACGTGTAGTTATGGTCAGATCTTGGGCCTGACTGATGAGGAAGTGATATTAATAAGCGTTGTTTTGCATGTAAAACCAAGTCTGTGTTCTTTATATTGATGTAGAATTATAGTTTGCTCTTCTTATGTAAAATATGCAGCTCTGGTAGATGTTTGCGATTGGTCGGGCTGTGCAAACACCGCCTCTTTTATGTGAACGCGTGCATCGCTGGATTGGGAAACCCTGATAGTTGATTGAACTAGTTGATAACCAGCGTCGTGACACCGGTTATCCAGGACCGCGGTTGTTAGGGTTAGGTGAAGCCGGGGAACTGAAAGAGATCCAGGGCATGTTGATCTGGATTCGTAGTACAGACCTCTGGTTTCCCCTAACGAGCGAACGAACCTGAGCCACCTCCGCCAACCACATGCTTCATTAACTGTCTTCCGGCAGAGCATGAATCAAACAGCGCTCCCTTTTTTTTTAAATGCACAAATTGATTAGCACGTAAAAAGAATCTCCTGAAAACTCTGAAAACTTTTCTATTTAACTATTTTTATGACGTTACAGCTGTTGAAGAAGAAGGGTGTTATGCTGCAGCTACACTAAATAAACTGCTCCAGCCCCGAATCTTTTCTCAAAATCCCAGAATCGTTGAGGTTTTTATAAAGCCTCTGAACACCCACACAGATGATTTCAGTTGATCTGGCTGATTAGACCTCTGGTCAGGTTGGAGGTGGGCCGGAGCTTTGATGGGAATTTATTCGGTTACAAATAATGATAAAGCTGTCATTAGTCCTGCCCTAACAGGTGCAGCAAAGCTAACCGAAGACTCAGAAAAATGTCGATAAATCAGTCTAGACACAGCCACACAGTCCTGGGAAGACAATCATGCCCCCAGATTTGGGCTAAGCCCCAAATGTTTACAACTACTGGCTCTGCCCCTGCTGCTAAAATCTTAAAATGATTGACTGACTGGTCTGAACTTTACTGATTTGATATCAGAGGAAGCCACAGCTGACGAGAGGAAACACTGGGTGCAGATCAATAATTCAGAGGCTTGTTGGAGTTTGTACAGGCTGTTAGCAGAGTTGACTCAGGCAGATTACAGAGGAAGAGCCTTTATGCATCAAACAGGAGCCGCTGTGTCATCGGAATGTGATGAATGATGAATGCCATGAGTGAAGAGATGAAAACTGTGAGCCAGATTAAGAACATTTACAGTAATAATGAATGTAAATGGCCCGAGGGCTCAGAGGGCCTCTGGGCTTCACCGGCAAAATGTCACTGAGAGAAACAAAACAACTACAAAGAGACACAAAATGCCTGCAAAGATGTCACGGTGTCCTTCTCACTTTCCTTAAATTGCATCCTCAGCTCCTTCACTTGCTTCCCTTCCTCCCTTCCTTACTTTCACCCAGGAGACCGGGTGGTTCCTGTCCCACGTGTCACGTTTCCTAAACCCAACCGTCCCGTTCTTCTTTTCCTGAACCCCACTGTCCCATTCTTGTCCCGCATATCATAGAAACTTACCTTTTTATAAGCCCACCCATGACAGAGGAGCGAGCATCGAGGTGGGATCATTGAGGAGCGATAGGCGAGGATGCACGAGAGCAGCCTTCCCGGAAGCCGTGCAGCTGAAGGAGTTGCTAACTCCGCCCCAAACAGCTGACAAATTCATGTGACGCTTCAGAGGAAAGGACGTCTCATCCCCCCTACAACACATTTCGCTCGCTGCCTCTCTCCTCGCATGATTTCCTCACGTCTCTCCCGTGCCTCCACGGTGGGAGGGACTAAGACGCAAGGAAGGGAGGCAAGTGGAGGACTCAAGGAGGTTTGTCTTTTCTGTGTCGTAGAATTTCAACCACACCATCGGTAACCTGGATCTCAACACCACTTCACCTGCCTGCCCCTCGGTCCATCCCGTTAGTCCTGAACCTTCAGTTCTGGACTAAACTTCACCTCTGTAAAATAAACATTTACCTTTAATCATCCGTCTGTTGTGAGCTCTATCCGCCTTTGACTCCAACTACAAAATGTAACAAAAAGACCACAAAGTGGGCCGCAAAGAGATAAAAAAGAGCCTTTTGAGGCTCTATAATGTTGTCACAATACATCCACAGAAAAGCAGTTCAGCTCAGTGTGACATGAAACAAAGTTGAGACTCAAACTGCTGATACTGACAGGCAGAACAGGACCTGAACACATTGAACCTCCTCTTCTCTCCATCAGGCCGTAATCTTCTTGATAAAGTTGTTTTTTTTTCTCAGTGGATTTCCCTTATCTCCTGATGCAGCTGATGTTGCTCTGATAGGCCTCGTCATTATTCTCAGCGTCGCCCTGCCTGCAAAGCGTCGCCGGGGCAACGGTGACCTTGCCAACAGGACTCCTGTACGAAGCACTAATGAGAGTTTGGGAGGAAGAGAAAAAGCTGCAAAGACGAAATGATTCACTGAAACCCTTCACTGGTACAGTTTATAGCCACCGAGAGTTACAATAACGCGAGCACATGCCCTGAGTCTGCCTGATTAAAACTCAAAATCAATTAGTAACAAGTCGATTTCAACCGTTGAACATTTATTATCTTCTCATTTGCAAAATTCCACACATTTTCACTCCCAGCGCGTACTATAGGTTTAAGAAAAGATCGTGGGTGAGGTTACAAAATGTACGTCTCAGTGCGACGCGGCACAATAACGGGACACAAACCCCAGTCTCATGGGTGAAAGTCCTGTGTTGTTTGTTTTCGGTATTCCGGTGCGTTTCATACATTGACATATATATAATGGACCAACAGACCCCGTTGCTCTGGACGGAGACCAGTGAAGGATATTAGAAGTCTCTTTTCCGGTGATCTCTTGCTTTACAGCGCAGCCTCCAACTGACAGAGACAACGTAAATGTGACGTGAGCAACGTGTCTGAAAGTTGTAAGTCTTCTGGTAGCTGTGCCAAGAGAAATCTCAATCATTCCCAATCTTACAGAGACGGAGAGTGTAGGTATATGTAAGGAGATAACATGGGCACAGGCTAATTATTGCTAACTAACATGCTAGTTAACATCAGTAATTAAACCTAAACAGCTAATGTAAGTCGAAACTGCCTGCGAGCTTCTCCTGTACTATACGGTAATTCCTCTACTGTGCGACAGTAAGTCACTTGGTTATGACACAATCGTTAGCCTATTTTTACAAAAGCGTCTGCTACGGTGCCATAACATGAGGTACAAGGTAATGGAGCCTTTTATACATTGTTGTGTTTCTTTAGAAATAAACAATGGACAAATAGAGTCTTTAAACGCTTCAGATGTAAAGTTATTTACAGTCAAGTGACGTAAAAAAAAAATGGCGGTCAGTGGAATGCTAACAGGAGGTGATACCTTTGTAGCAACAAAATGGCGCCACCGGAGGTTCGAGTTCTGAAGCAAAGCTTACCCCCTTGGTTTCATAAGGACACTTAAGGGTGATTTTTGCGTCGCTGTCTGATGCTGAGAGCCACTGACCAAGCGTCAGTATTTGACTGAGTTGGGAAATACTTAAAAATAAAATAAAGGACCAACACAGCTTCCTCTGCCAATACACCTAAAATGAAAACACTGTGGTTTAAAATGAGGCTTAATTCAGTGCAACATCACTAACCATCTTTAGATATTGATCACAGAGACTGGACTTGGAGAGGTGATTCCGGCCAAACCGAGCAGTTATTGACATCGTTGGGTTCATTTGTCTCCAGAGACAAACAGTCCGATGTGTTTCTGTGTTTTCTCCATCTGTATTTTTACAGCCAATCGAAATCACAACCGTTAATCTGACAAATTGATACTGCTGATCGGCCCCTGACCACATTAACCTTTGACTTTGCTGAGTCATATCTGAGTTGGAGTTGTTGATGTTTGCTGGGGCCGGAGAATATTTCAAACTCTTAGTCAAGACAAAATGAAACTGACGAGGTCTTACAGAGGTCAAGTGCTGTAAATTAAGGATGGGCAGAGAGAGGAGGATGGGGGGGGGTGGTGAAAGATATTGATCAATGGGTGGACAGAGGAAGCAGAGTCACTGTGTTTTTCTGTGAGCTGGGGATGTTCAGGGCTACAAAAACAGGAAATATTGGAGAATAACCAAGACCAAAAAAAGACTATAAGAATATTAAACAAAACCAGGGCTAAAGCAGCACAAGAGTGCCTGTACATACCTGTAGTAATTGACACTCATATAGAAACATATCTATATATTTATATGTGATTTCATGTGATTTAGAACTTAGTGGTCCCCTAATACTGTATCTGAAGTCTCTTTTATATAGACCTTAGTGCTCCCCTAATACTGTATCTGAAGTCTCTTTTATATAGACCTTAGTGGTCCCCTAATACTGTATCTGAAGTATCTTTTATATAGACCTTAGTGGTCCCCTAATACTGTATCTGAAGTATTAGTGGTCCCCTAATACTGTATCTGAAGTCTCTTTTATATAGACCTTAGTGGTCCCCTAATACTATATCTGAAGTCTCTTTTATATAGACCTTAGTGGTCCCCTAATACTGTATCTAAAGTCTCTTTTATATAGGCCTTAGTGGTCCCCTAATACTGTATCTGAAGTCTCTTTTATATAGACCTTAGTGGTCCCCTAATACTGTATCTGAAGTATTAGTGGTCCCCTAATACTGTATCCGAAGTCTCTTTTATATAGACCTTAGTGGTCCCCTAATACTGTATCTGAAGTCTCTTTTATATAGGCCTTAGTGGTCCCCTGATACTGTATCTGAAGTCTCTTTTATATAGACCTTAGTGGTCCCCTAATACTGTATCTGAAGTCTCTTTTATATAGACCTTAGTGGTCCCCTGATACTGTATCTGAAGTCTCTTTTATATAGACCTTAGTGGTCCCCTAATACTGTATCTGAAGTCTCTTTTATATAGACCTTAGTGGTCCCCAAATACTGTATCTGAAGTCTCTTTTATATAGACCTTAGTGGTCCCCTAATACTGTGGCCTGGACCAACTGCCACTATGCTCGTTTGAAAGCCATGATGTCTCTCTCTCTCTCATGGGCCGGCCAAATTCTCTGGGCGGGCAAAGCAGAGAAAGGGGAGGTAACCTTGCTCCTTATGACCTCATAAGGAGAAGATTCCAGATTGGCCCATCTGAGCTTTCATTTTCTAAAAGGCAGAGCAGGATACCCAGGGCTCGGTTTACACCTATCACCATTTCTAACCACTGGGGGACCATAGGCAGGCTGGGGGAACGCATTAATGTTAAAAAACCTCATAAAGTGAAATTTTCATGTCATGGGACCTTTAAATCACTGCTTAAAGCACTTCTGTTTAGACGATAACTACATTTTGTTTCTATGTACTTGTGACATGTGCAATGACAATAAAGTTGAATCTAAAAATCTAAATTCTAAAAGAGATATAGGACAAGTCCATGGCGTGTTGGACAAAACCAAAGGTAAAAAAAAAACCTGAGAATATCGAACAAACCTGAAGCCACCAAACAATATTGGACAAGTCCAGGGATAAAAAATAAAACTACGGAAGAGGATTAGGGCCACATGTGATTTCTTTTATTGAGTTCTGAGATTAAAGTCAAAATTCGGACTTTGTTCTCAGAATTCAGACTTTTGTTTTTAAACTTCATAATTCTGAGATTAAAGTCAGAATAAAAAAGAAAAGTCAGAATTCTGATGGTGGTTAAATCACCAGAGAATATTGGAAGAACTCAGGGCTTAAAAATACAAAAAATTGGACAAAACAGGACTAAAACGGGCTAATAAAACAGAATATGGACCTTTTTCACAGCAGACATTTTGACTTGTCATAGTAGAAAAAGCACATCTGAAATTGATAACCTTAATGATGGCTCAGTTCTATCAAGTGTCCCAGTAAGCTATTTCAGTGAGTCAGCATGACCATTACCAGGGCCTCTCCTAACTGGAATGCAGCCATCATTAATGGTTTAATACCAGGGTCTCTTCTAAGTGGAATGCAGCCATCATTAATGGTTTAATACCAGGGTCTCTCCTAAGTGGAATGCAGCCATCATTAATGGTTTAATACCAGGGTCTCTCCTAAGTGGAATGCAGCCATCATTAATGGTTTAATACCAGGGTCTCTCCTAAGTGGAATGCAGCCATCATTAATGGTTTAATACCAGGGCCTCTCCTAACTGGAATGCAGCCATCATTAATGGTTTAATACCAGGGTCTCTCCTAAGTGGAATGCAGCCATCATTAATGGTTTAATACCAGGGTCTCTCCTAAGTGGAATGCAGCCATCATTAATGGTTTAATACCAGGGCCTCTCCTAACTGGAATGCAGCCATCATTAATGGTTTAATACCAGGGCCTCTCCTAACTGGAATGCAGCCATCATTAATGGTTTAATACCAGGGCCTCTCCTAACTGGAATGCAGCCATCATTAATGGTTTAATACCAAGGTCTCTCCCAAGTGGAATGCAGCCATCATTAATGGCTTTGAATACACCTGTGCTTTTCCTACTATGACATGTCAACATGTCTATCCATGAAAAAGGTCTATAGGACAAAGTCAACAGAATAAATCATGAAGCATTCTCAAACTGCTGTGCATCAGACTACTTCAGAGTTAAAACATCCGTCATCTGCTGCCCTTTTTTAAATTAAAGCCTGGTGGCGGTATCAGTTTTGTAAAGGATAACCTCAGCGTGTAGTCTCTTCATCTTGTACTCTATGTCACGCAGACAGAGAGGGTCAAAGGCCAAAGCAGCTGGATGTGCTTTTGAAAGGATTACATGTATGTATTCAGTACCAGGTTGTCACTTGTGACCTCCAGCAGATTTTTTTCTTTTTTCCCCCTCCCTGACCTGAATAACCGTGTCAGAGCTCTTCACCGCCGCCTCACCTTGACGACAGAAACCTTCCCCGTCCGCTGCCGCCTGGAGAAAAGGCCGCCGCTCGCCCACAGAGAGCATTCAGCGCTGGTGGTAATTGGATCCCGGTCTTGCTCGGCCCTCCCGTCGCTCCTCTCTGTTCTCTCTGCTGGAGGTGTCATCATCAGCGCTCTAATAAGGGGAAGGCCACGAGCGCCTTCAGCGAGTCATTATTCACAGTAATGACTTCTCACTCGGCTCCTCGGTTACAGGACAAGCTGTATGTGAACGCTGTGAGCCGCAGTTTCAAGACTCAGGTCAGCAGATGCTAACAGTGGTTGGATCTAACGAATTTAATATTCAAGGTACTTACTGTATATGTAATTAGAGTATTTCCCTTTCTTGCATCTTAAAACTTTACATCTCAGAGGTAAATCTTGTACTTTTACACCCCACTACATTTGTCTTGACAGCTTTAGTGACTTTTCAGACAGTTTTTCATCCCCTTCTTGTCCAATGAAAACCATGAATCTCCAGATGTGTTGAGGTTGAATGTATGTGATAAACGGAAGGGTGAAGTGTGTCTTTATGTGTTGAGAAAATTGGTCTACTTCTTAAGCTGAATGAAGTCTTTAAAAAAGCCTCTTGGATTAGCTGGAAAATGCATCGTCACAAAGCTGGAAATAGGGCTGTTTTTCTGACACCATGAAAAGTTTTAAAACTTTTTAGAGCTACATGGTTCTCACAGGACAGCGACGCTACAAACATTTGATGATCTCATAGAACATGATGCATCGCTGTAGATTACAATACCCAACAGTATATTAAGGAGTTGACAGGGAACATTTTACTGCACAATATCTTATATTGTCCACCTCTCTGCAGACTGTATTGCTAAAACCAAGAGAACAAATCCTCCATGGAATAAAAAAAAATTAAGTTTCCACTGGATATGTCTTTTTTACATTTACATTAACCCTTGTGCTGTCCTCCCAGCTAAAAAAAGAAATAATGTTTCAACATTTCTTTACATTTTTTTCTAGGCTTCCAGAACTTGCAGTTGTTGTTTTTCCGATGATTTTGTCGCTTTTTTGATATTTCTGTTCCTTTTTTGTTGCTTTGTTTGTCTGATTGTCACTTTTTGTCACTTTACAGTTTTTCTAACACCAAATTATACGTAAACACCAGTTTCACATTTATTCATTGAATTTGTGGTCAATAAACCTAATTTTCATGAAATCATACATCATTTTTGAGTTTAAAAAGCAGAAATATGCTATAATGAATAAAACTCCCAAAATGTAATGAAAGAAACTGAAACTGATTTTTAACTTTACTTGTGAAGAACGTTGTATGGAACCATCCATGTTATTTTTCGGCAATTTGGTTGAAAGAAACCTATATTTCTGATATAAAAACGGGCCAAATTTCACCCGAGGACAACAGGAGGGTTAACCCAGTACTGTGCTTAAGTAAAGTATTTGGATCTCAAAACTGTGCTTGGGTATTTCCATTTCTGTTACTTTTCACTTTACTACATTTATTACAGCTATATGGTTACTTACAGCTATATGGTTACTTAAGATTAAAAAAAAATCAGTTTAAAAATGAAATCAAAATATGATCCATTGTTAGAGACTTCAAAAAATGTAAAGTACTTGGCTGTAAATTACACACTGTAACGAACTTAACTGCAAACAAAATATTGTACTTTTTCTTGTCTGACAGCTGAAAAGCCTCTTGGATCAGCTGTGCATCGTCACAAAGCTGAAAACAGGGCTGTTTAATCACCCTGAAAAGTTTTAAAACTTTTTAGAGATACGTGGTTGCCACCAGACAGCGACGCCACAAACATATGATGATCTCATGGAATATGATACATTGCTGTAGATTAAACTACCCAACAGTATGTAAAGGAATTAAAATGAGCCCTGAACATCTGCAGCAGTGAAATGTAACTTACACATTAATGCAGCAGGAATATTAATCCAGAAACATCCGATAGAAGAGGAAAACAATGACAGGGAACATTTTACTCAACAATAACTACTTTGTCAAAGAGAAGCGGGAAAAGACAGAGAAACAGGCTGAAGGCTTCATGAAAGAGCTGGAACAGGAAGAAGAGAAGTACTGAGGTGGAGCCAGAGACCAGTGAAGGATATTAGAAGCACTTTTCCGGTGATCTCTTGCTTTACTGCGCAGCCTCCAACTGACAGAGACAACGTAAATGTGACGTGAGCAACGTGTCTGAAAGTTGTAAGTCTTCTGGTAGCTGTGCCAAGAGAAATCTCAATCAGTCCCAGTCTTACAGAGACGGAGAGTGTAGGTATATGTAAGGAGATAACATAGGCACAGGCTAATTATTGCTAACTAACATGCTAGTTAACATTAGTAATTAAACCTAAACAGCTAATGTAAGTCGAAACTGCCTGCAAGCTTCTCCTGTACTATACGGTAATTCCTCTACTGTGCGACAGTAAGTCACTTGGTTATGACACAATCGTTAGCTTATTTTTACAAAAGCGTCTGCTACGGAGCCATAACTTGAGGTACAAGGTAATGGAGCCTTTTATACATTGTTGTGTTTCTTTAGAAATAAACAATGGACAAATAGAGTCTTTAAACGCTTCAGATGTAAAGTTATTGGCTGTCAAGTGGCGCCAAAATGAATGCTAGTCAGTGGAATGCTAACGGGAGGTGATGGCCAGGTAGCAACTACAGCAAGTCCATTTCTCATCCTGTCTGATGATGGAAAAAATGTTCACGTGACAGAAGTGGATAAAAACGTGCGTTTTCGTTTAGATTTTCTGAAAATACGGTTATGATTTTCGCTACATTTGGATGGGAACCTGACTTTATTTAATGCTACTTTAACACCTTTAATGCTAGGCTCTGAAAAATGTTTTGTCCTGTTTATAGAGGCGCCATCAGAAAACGCTTTGTGTTGTTCTAAATTCATTTTAAGTTTTGATTCAGAGAAAAGTCCTGTTCTCCGGCTCTCTGCCCTCACAGCTTTCTTTATTATCAGGGCAGACGTCATCCTACAGTTTTACACTTCTACACTTCAAGTTCTCTGAAGCCTTCAAAGGTCAGAAACCTGATGCCATCTGTGTCTTTATTGGTTACTGCAGGACAATAAACATTTCACAGGCTGACAATTCTTCCATTCATTTCATCCTTGGCAGCAATGGAAGCTGGTTTTTGGCAAGAAAAACAACAGATGTTAGAAGTGTGAAATTATAGAAATAAAATTACATAAACACTAAATCAAAAGTGTACTTACTTACTTTGTTACTGAAAATGTTGATTTATGAGGTAATACTTGTAACAATAAACCTACTTTTTCCAGATACTTAATACTTTAAAAATGAATATTTTTAATTAGAAAGTAAAGACTCATTCATTGTCAGAAACAGGTTTATAGCACATTTCAAACTAAAGACCAGTTAATTAGGGACGGACCAACTCCACGTCCCCGATTGGGAAAAGCAAATTTTTGGGTCACTGGTTATGACTAGAGTCTTCAGGAAATTAATGTAACTCTATGGAAAATAAACTGTGTGTGTGTGTGTGTGTGTGTGTGTGTGTGTGTGTGTGTGTGTGTGTGTGTGTGTGTTTGACAGTCCTGTGGATCATGTTAAGCTCCTTTGCCTTCCTGAAATTTGTCTCTCTTTTTACTTTAATTAAAAGTCAGACTGATTGTTTGTTTGTGTCAGAGAGCTCCACTCCTTCTGCCAACATTTCATTTTTCACCAAACTGTTGGCCAGGAGGGGGAAGAAGGAGGAGGAGGATGAATGTTTTGGCGCTGAGCATGAAGAATCCATTTACCTCGGCCTGCTGCTGCTGCTGCAGCGGTGGTTGCGGTTGCGGCGAGCGAGCGAGCGAGCGAGCGAGCGACAGCAGCGAAGGGAGATTAGGAGCCGATATCCTGCCTCCTCATCCGTCGCCTGATAACACACAGCAGGATAATGGCTCTGCTATTTCTGCTGCTGCTGCTGAGACGATGACGGTTGTTATCTGACTGCTGGAAGCTGCCGTTTAGAGCTCTAGGAGGCGACACGGCACACCAATCCATCAGTATCAGCGATGGATTCATGCAGCTCCTGCTGGTTAACACCAGCGTCGGTGCAGCTGCAGTCAGACGGGCACATCTGTCCGTAACATCAAATTTGTTACATTGTATATATACAGTACAGGCCAAAAGTTTGGACACACCTTCTCATTCAATGTGTTTTTTTTATTTTCATGACTATTTACATTGTAGATTCTCACTGAAGGCATCCAAATTATGAATGAACACATATGGAATTATGTACTTAACAAAAAAGTGTGAAATAACTGAAAACATGTCTTATATTTTAGATTCTTCAAAGTAGCCACCCTTTGCTTTTTTTGATAACTCTGCAAACCCTTGTGTGTTCTCTCAATGAGCTTCATGAGGTAGTCACCTGAAATGTTTTTCACTTCACAGGTGTGCTTTTTCAGGGTTAATATGTGGAATTTTTTCCCTTATTAATAAAAAAGCTAAGGGTGGCTACTTTGAAGAATCTAAAATATAAGACATGTTTTCAGTTATTTCACTTTTTTTTCACCTATTCTATTTATTTTTTTGTTATTACAACTTTTTTCTTTACAGGACTCATCAAAATAATATCTTATAATGTCTCTTTTATGTAGAGTAGACTTTCTGGATTGAGAGACTCCTTCATGCACAGCAGCTTTATGTAACGGTGGTTCGTGTTGGTGGAGTTATTAAAGACTGGAGCTATTTAAGTCTTGTGCAGCAGATGTGCACGGATCCTAATATCTGCTCGTTACAGTCACTTCACTCTATTTTTGAAACAAAACATTCTTCACTCTTTTAATATTTCGTCTGTAATCTGATTCAGTCAGAAAATAATGGATGAAAAATGGGCAGTATCAAACACTTTCAGAAATTTCCTTCTTGATGATGATCTTTCCTCTTCTTTTGTTCTTTATACTCCTCATCTTTGTATTTCCCAATCTGCCTTTTCATTTTTTGGTTTGACATAACTTTGTTTGATTTTTAACCAAAGTCCTGTTACCTTAATAACAAGCAAGTTTGTCACACAGAGTTTTTAGGTTCAATTCCTGTCGTGAAATTTTAAATATATTTTTTGTTTTTAAACAAAAAAGACACATCAGCCTCCAACCATTTAAAAAAAGCATTTTTCACCAGAACATAATTTTCTTTTGTCAAATTTTTATTTACTTTCTTACAGATTTCCACCTCTTCTCTATAATCCAACACATCCTCACCCAAACAACATTATAGGTTGATTTCTATTCTCTCTGACTCCCAGAACACATAAACATACGTTCTACTAACTGCCGAACGGCGGCGGTTTAATTATGTGACCGTAATCATGTCTCTGTTCTCTTTGGCGCACTTTTAACCATCGAGTAAATGTTGTGAAACAGAACTATTTAAATTTAGGCAACAAAATACTTAGTTAGGGTTAGTTAGACATCAGGGATTGGCTCACTAAAACTACTAAAATGAGGATGTAATGTGTTGTCATTGTATCACGGACTAAGGTCTGAAAAACTCAAAATGCCAATTGACTTTTAGTTTTACATGAGAGACAAACCCTGGTCTCCTGAGTGAAAGTCGTGTGTTTGTTTCACCCGTCCACCACCACGCCAGCCTAGCTCCACACATTTGAATTCTAATTTGGCACTCTCATACTTTGCCACCTCACTTTCTCGTTTGCTCTCGCTGCTAAACAAAAAGCGTAATTGTGGGTCGTTATGAGCTGCTTGCATAATCAACCTAAATGGTCGTTTTCTGGGTGAGGACAGGCTGGTGTAATCAGACTCAAGCATATTCCACATATTACAACATATTCCTTACTTAACACACATATAACCTTAGGCCGTAGGGTTTTATTTTCCGCCTGTAGTGGCGGTTCCTCTGCAGGATGTTTGATGACACTCGCCGGCACCTCATTCGTCCAAGGATGAGCAGTAAACAGAAGCGCAATAAGAGCTCTTCTCCGATAAGACTTTGATTCATCCTGTTCTTTTATCACCTTCTTCTCAGATTCACCTGCAGGTCTTATTTCCACCGGAACACCGAGCTTTTCTCCACCGCCATTTATCAGAAGGGTTTTCATACAAGGCAGGCTGATATCTGGGCAAATTCAAGACACAAAAACATACACTTTGAAATGACATCACACCTGCTGCATGCAGGACGTAAACAAACAACAGATTGGTGAGATAATGGCAAAATGTCTTGTAGGGCCTCCAACTTGATCAATCTAGATAATGAATCAAATCATAATCAAATCTTTGATTGTGAAAGAAAGTAAAGAAAATACACAAACCTTTAAACACTTTTAGACACATATTTTTTACATTGCTTTTGCTTTTACAAGTCACAAATTGCAAAATGTAACCAAGCTAGCTAGCTTGCGTTAGCTGGTAACTTAAGGGACAGTTTGCAGGTTTTCTGTTCTGCCGTACACGCAGAGGTCTGTGTTTATCCGCCGGTAAAACTCCCGTTGAATGACACGTTTCAGAACGGTTGAAATTCTACAACTTTCCCTCTTTAGCGTTTAGTTTAGTGCGGCTCAATAGCAACCATGAATAACACTGGCTCTAGCTTTTGCTGCTTCCTGTTTGGTGCTGGAGGGAGCGCACCCATCGGTTAACAATGTTCACATGCTTTTATTTTACTAACAAGACTTCAAACTTACGATAGTATAAAACACGTTTGATGTTGGAACGTCAAGATGGATAAAAAAAAAGACTGAGTTTTATGACCATCTTACACCAAGCGATTGAGACGACATGACCGAGCACAAACTCTAGCAAGATGCTCATGATCTCAATCTGATATTGGAAAAAAAAAACATCTGCGACAATGGAATTGCTTCAAAAGTCATTTTGTGTTTGGTCGGCAATAGACGTTCCTCAACGAATGAAGTTAGGAAGATGATGATGATGATGATGATGATGATGAGGATGATGATGATGAGAAAAAAGACGGCGTTGAAGCACACTTGGGGCTGAAGCCAGTGTCTTGGTCCACATTCAGCAGCATAGAGCTGATCACAACAGTGGCCTGACTGTATATGAACCTGCTCAGCAGAGACTCATCTCTTTAATTTAATCAGCTGCAGCTTCATATTTCTCCAGCAGAGAAACTGTAGCAGCGGCTCATTACACAAATTAATTCATGGGACGGTTACAAATTGGGTTTACTTTCTTATTTCTAAATGGAGTTACCCATTTAAAAAAAGCATCAGACCCAGCAGGGCTCCTGGAAATTAAAAACCTGACAGAGACACTGAAGTAAAACTGATTCTGCTTTTAGAAGGACAGTTTGTAACCTAGAAATCTAGACGCACCCTAGCGGCAGCAAATGTAATCATCTCGCAACTCTCCATTGGCTTGCGAGCTGTAAAAACCAAACTCTGGCCTGGCCAATCACATTGTGTATAGAGTCGGTGGGCGGGCTCATGGCTGCTGCTGCTGGCAAACAGCGGTCTTTGGAATCGGCTTTGGCCGCAACTCTGGAAGACTTGGAGTTAATCTTTTCTTTGAGAAAAGAAAGAATGGCACTGAAGTCATTCTTAAAAAAGTTAGATGTGTTCGGAGTTTTGCCGGCAAAAGTTTAATCTATCAACTAGCTCTGCTACCTTCTTTGTAGCTCTGCCTGGTTGTAGCGCTATCCTATTGGGTGCAGATGGAATCTGAAAGACAACCGTTTATCCCGCCCCTCGGACTGAGCCCTGCCAATGGTGAGTTCCCAGACCCAACATCTGGATGTGGGTCTGGCTTGTCTGGTCATTTTGGAGATAACAAGATACAAAAGTGAAAACAGGTCGTAGTTTGATTAGGTTTAGGCTCCAACAGTTATTAGTTAAGTTTAGAAAAAGATTGTGGTTTTGAGTTAAAGTCAGACGCTACTTCAGTTCCGGTAACGCACGTGACACTGACGTGACATCGCTCCATTTCTTCCGTAAAGTAAAAAAAAAGCTAGAGAATTTTCAGGACTTGAACCCCAGTCTGCTGGGTTGCAGTCCTGTGTTTGTTTGACTTATTCACCACCCCAACCTACCTCTTTACAAGGTGCTCTTATACTTCGTCACATCAAAAACGTCAAAGAATGTTGACTAAAATGACATAAAAGTGACAAAAGCGCCAAAAACAAAAAAACGACTAAAGGCATTGAAAGCCTAGAAAACAGCGGAATAAAGCTTTGAAAAAAAGCGTCAAACAAGGCACTAACAATGTTTTAAAAAGCGACAAAAACGTAAAAAAAACAAAGCATAGAAAAATGTGAAAAAAGTGTTGATTTTCTGTTTTGATCCGGGAGGACAACACAAGGGTTAAACCACAGACTGTTAAACAAACCACCCCCCCCCCCAATAAAATGGCCGTGGTGTAGTATTTCATGGAGGTTGTCTCTGTGTGAATCTGATCCAGGGGAGCTGTCTCTGCTGAAACGTGCTCTGCTCGGAGGGAAGTGGATTAACTAAATAAAAGAAAAGTTTCCTCCAAACTTTCTCCCCGAACTCCGATTCCTGCTGTAATAAGATATCAGGATAAATGTCAGCGTGGATTAACTCGTCTCTGTTCAAAACAAAGCTATGTTTATTTTTTGGGGCTTTTTCCCTTTATTTGACAGTGACAGTGGGTAGACAGGAAAGGTGGGAAAGACACACAGTAAAGAGCTGTAGGTTGGACTTGAACTCTAGCCACTGCAGAGGACTCAGCCTACATGGGGCAAACGCTCTTACAGGGTGAGCTAGAGGTCACCACCGAAGTTTACATTTTATCCTTTCTTTTGTGTCTTCTGTCAGCCTCTGAGCAAGGCACTAACCATTGAACTGCCTCCAGCAGCTGTGAAAGTATGGAAGCAAATGCAACAATAACTTAACACTGTTTTCCTCGGGTCAAAAAAGTTTCTATATCGGGAAATTTTGATTTCTTAAAACCATGTCGAAAAAATAACGTGGATGGTTCCATACAACGCTCTTCTTTAGTCAAGTAAAATAAATGATCAGTTCACTACTTTAATTGAATTTGGGTGTTTTATTCAATTTTATATTCGAAAATAAAATTGAGAAAAGAACGTTGAAAAAGGCGGGGAAAAAAATCAACAACAAATATTAAAAAAGTGAAAACATATTTGAAAAAATTGATAAAAATGCCGGGCAATTGCGACAAAAGGGTCGAAAAAGACGACCAAAATGTTGAAAAAAATTGTTTTTTACCCAAAAAAACCCCCAAAAGTTGCATGGTCGACAGGAAGACAACACAAGGGTTAAAACATAATCAAATCTTTGTAGCTTTATTTGCTGGATATTATTCAATTGTGTTGCTCCATTTATGTTTTCCTGTGTAGAGCACTTTTAACTATAACTATATTCTCTCATCAAATGAACCCTCAATAATGGGATATATACGTCTTTCTTGGTTGAACTCAAATGCAGAAATAATAATGAAAATCTCACTGATTCCTCTAATTGCCAATGCTTTCAGTGAATACTTTTCTTCTATTAGCAGCTCAAAATACTCAGATTTTCCCTATCTGGAAATCTTACCAGATAACCCTATATGTTATAGATCTTTTTCGTTTAGCAGAATTCATCCGGCTGATGTTGAGCAGGTTATTTGTGGATTGAGTTCAGGTAGTGGTGCTGGCCCAGATGGTTTGGAGATTAAGTTTAATAAAATTGCCTCTCATGTTCTTGCTTATCCTATATCTGACTTGTTTAACCTTTCCTTATCTACATGCACAATTCCATCAATCTGGAAATGTGCCAAAGTTACCCTTTTGCATAAAGGTGGCGACTCTTCTAACCTCAATAATTACAGACCCATTTCCATCATTAATAGCGTAGCAAAGGTGTTTGAAAAGTTAATTTTTAATCAGATATCTCAATATGTAAATGACTTTCATATTCTATCTCCACACCAATCTGGATTCAGACCTAATTTTTCTACAACCACTGCTCTTATGAATCTCACTAATGATATATTTTCTTCTTTAGATAATAACATGCCTACTGGTGCAATTTTCATTGTTTTGACAAAGGCTTTTGACATGGTTGATCACTTCTTCTTGACAAACTTTTTGCTATTGGCTTCTCTAGACATTCTTTACTATGGTTTAACTCATACCTTCACAATAGACGTCAGTGTGTTTCTTATAATGGTTGTCAGTCTAAATTTATAACTATTGATTAAAGTGTACCTCAAGGCTCATCTCTTGGGCCTTTGTTATTCTCTATTTTTATTAATGATCTTCCGCAATTCTGCAATACTTGTCATATTCATTTATATGCAGATGATACAATGATCTATTCCTCCAAACCAGATATTTTACATGTTGAGCATTCACTACAGGCTGACTTTGATGCCGTTCAAAAATGGTTTTCACATAACAAACTTTTACTTAATAAGAAGAAATCATAGACCATGTTGTTCGGCACTAAATTTAATTCTCTTCACCCAGTTAATAATTGTTCAATTCGCTTCTTGGATGGAACGACACTTGAGAAAGTGGAGGAATTTAAATATCTTGGTCTCTTGCATGACTCTCAACTTTCTTTTAAACCTCATATTAATTCAGTTGTTGTAAATAAATTGTAGTCTGAGAATATTATATCTTTCTATCAAGTGTTTTGTTAGGAAATGGATAATTTCACAGTTCCTATCACCAATATTAGATTATGCAGATGTTATTTATCAGAATACCTCTGAAACAAATCTTATCGCTCTCAATGTAGCCTATAATAGTCTTTGTTGATTTGTTCTGAGGTGTCCTTATAGAACCCATCATTGCCTGATGTATGAGTCGCTTCATTGGTTAACACCCAAATCTAGAAGGCATTCTCACTGGCTGCATTTTATTTTTAAATCAATTTTCTTTAACTATCCTACTTATTTGAAACAACATTTAATCCCATATAGATCAACATATAATCTGAGACATACTGTGTACCCTTTTTTCTTTGTTCCCGGAATCTCCAAAGAAATTGGATGACGTGCCTTTAAATTTAAAGCACCATCTGATTGGAATACCTTGCCCACTTCACTTAGATCAATTACTTCATTTGTTTTGTTTAAGGCATATGTCTTTAATTATCTACAATTAACCTGCTCTTGTTTCTAACTTGACATATTATGATTTTTGTTGATTTATTTATTTTATGAGTTGGCTCCTGTTGTGCATCTACTAAAATAGCATCATATTTGGGATGTATGCAAATTTACTGTGTTTTCAATTGTCTGTATATGCGGGAGGGGGATCAGTTGTTGTTGGAGCAGTTAGG
The DNA here is from genome assembly GCF_004354835.1 of Perca flavescens. Classification (NCBI taxonomy): domain Eukaryota; kingdom Metazoa; phylum Chordata; class Actinopteri; order Perciformes; family Percidae; genus Perca; species Perca flavescens. Next base: position 33,164,738 of record NC_041338.1, read on the forward strand.
CTCGGGAGTGATGTATGTTTTTGTGAATGTATTTTGTCTTTTGTATTGACTGTTTAATTGTTTTAAGGACCCCCTCGAAAATGAGATAATTCATTTCAAGGGGTTATCCTACTAATAAATACATCTAAAAAAAAAAAAGGTTTTGTGAAAGAGAAAACTACAAAAGGGATTGGAATTTACAACTTCTGAGCTTCAAAGCAGTTAATTAACCAGCTGAGCTACAACATGAGTTTGTGAACATCAGTTTAGTGTCAGTTTGAATTTCTGGTGAAGTTTGTTGAGTTTTTTTCCTCTGCTGATTCATGAAAGTGAATTTCCGGCAGATCCCCCCCATCAGTCTGATCTTTCTCTGGTTGGTCGGGCTCATCAGCGCTGAAGATGGTCCAGCAGTTAAGAACACCAACTGGAGATGTGGGATCGAATCCCCGACTGGGACACACTAAGGTAACCAAGTGTGATTTTGATGTGTGTGTGTGTGATATTTAACCCTTGTGTTGTCTTCCCATCAACTTTTTTTGTTTGTTTTTTTACTGTAATTACATTTGTGTTTTTTTTCCAACATTTTTAGTGCTTTTTCATAGTTTTTGATGTTTTTTTACCATCACTGATCTATCAAAAATGTAAAAGATTTGTCGGTTCCAGCATCTTCTGAATCTGAATATTTGATGCTCTTCTTGATCTTATGTGATTATGAACTGAATATGTTTTTGGGCTGTTGGTCTGGCAAAATAAAGACTAAAAATATTCAAATTTAGGATTTGGTAGATTCGTATTGGCTTTGTTTTAAAAACATTCAAGGGCTCAATTGAGAAAATAATCAACAAAAATAATCGATAATGATAATAATTGTTGGTTACAGCTTTAGTTGTGACATTGCGGGCTATATAACATGAACTCTCTGACATCAACATGGTTTCTGATACTATTGTTTTAGCCTGACGCTAATAGGAAATTCTACTTAAGTGTATCATTTTATTAAGTAGCTTATTTCCAACTCTGTGTGCATGAAAGTATAAATCCTGTCTAATATATGTCACAAAGGCATCAGGACAGCATCCAAATAGGAAACCCGATCTTTAAAAGCTTGTTGTACTGCAGTGAAGATGACTCTTTGTTATACTTTATGTACTGCTGATACTCAGTACAGCAGCCTCACACACAGTGTGTGTGTGTGTGTGTGTGTGTGTGTGTGTGTGTGTGTGTGTGTGTGAGTGCGTCCGCAGTGAGCAATGCAGTGACGACCTCGCGATGTATCACCGCTGTGTTTCCTTTAATTAATCCTCCTCCTGTGCAGTAAAGTGAGCGTAATAATTCCACACAGGCTGCTCTGATCTGCCTAATGTGCTGCTCTACCTCTGACTTAAAGCCGGACCATAAATCCAGAAGAGCCTTTAGAGACGCCGGCTGAATAATGTGGCCATTAGATGATAAGGAGGGACGCAGTAGGGGGGCGGGGTGGGGGTGGCGGGGGGGGGGGCTTCCTCTCAGCTCTGAGGTCTACCTGCGAGAGAATAAACTCACCTGAAATACAGCCGGCGACCTCTCGGGGGAACATATGTTCCTCAAATGTCTCCACAGAATCACGCTACGGCAGATTTCTAGAGCTAGATGTCTGCAGTGGTGGAGGAAGTATTCACATCCATTTCTTAACCCTCCTGTTGCCCTCGGGTCAACTTTTGACCCATTGTTTAAGTTTCTATATCAGAACTTTGGGTGTCTATCATCCAAATTTTCAAAAGAAAAATAATGTGGATGGTTCCTGTTATGACCCTATGAATCAGAGAGTAGCCATTGATGTAAAAATAACTGATGGAAGGATGGGAGGCACTTTTCACACAAAATGATCTGCTGCCAGCCAGCACAACAAAAACATTGAGGGCCCTATTTTAACGATCTAAGCGCACGGTGTGAAGCGCCTGGCGCAGGCGCGTTTAGGGCGTGTCCGAATCCACTTTTGCTTGTTTGACGGCAGGGTCTGTGCGCCGGGCGCATGGTTCACAAGGGTTGTACTTAGTGTCTTCATTAATCAGAGGTGTATTTTGGGTGTAACACGCAATAAACCAATCAGAGATCATCTCTCATTCCCTTTAAAAGCCAGGCGTGTTTGGACCTTTGCTATTATGATGGAGGATTTTCACCGTAATATTTTTATCTGTAATCTTTTGCATGTGTGTGTGCAGCGGCGCTTCACTGTGTGTGTAACAATCATAGTGTTCGGCACTGTGCATATAGGCACATTTTACTAATTTGTTGTTAAAATAACAATGAAACGCTGCGTTATAGACTTTAGACCAGGTTTTTGTTGTGACAAAAGGGTTGGGGGAAAAGGGACGTTTCGAAAAAGACACCCAAAATGTTGAAAAATAAGTTTTGATTTAAATTTGGACCCAGAAAAACAAGAAGTCGCATAGTCGGCGGGAAGACAACACAAGGGTTAAAGGTTTTATTTTTAAGCTGATCTGCTCTGAATGCTTCATCACAAGCCGGTCATAATCAGTGAAAGCCAGGGGGAAACTGGACATAACCTCTCAGGAATATTAGATAATAATAAAATATTCCTGGCAACAACAACAAAATTCTACCTACCTTTTTGATAGATCAGTGATGTCATCAATCAAAGGGTAACTTCATTTATTTTTTCAACGTGAGATCGCTGCAGTCTGCAGCAGCGAAACAAGCTGCAATGTAACGTTAACGGGCACTTGCGCACCTTCAATTTATGTCCACATAAAGTGCCGTTTTGCCACTGACAAGCTCAGATTATTATATGTAGTGTTTTCCCACATTCCTGATATCATAAAGAGAATCTATTCTACGGCTCATCTATCAGGTGCTGAAATATTACATCACTGCTGGAGGAATTTACTTAGTCTTGAAGTGCAAATGTTTGCTAATAACCAACAAAAGAGATTACACTTTTGATTGCTGTACATTTTCCCTATGAACTTCTGCAGAGAAACACAGAGATGAAGAAAGTTCATATTTAGTCCAGTTCTCTCACATATTCTCTTATCTTCACACGTTGCCTTAGAAACGGTGTGCTCTGCATAGCAATGACACAAAGCAGGATGTAAATTTCAGATTGAATTTGGATGGAATGTGCTCACTGCTGACCTGAGGCCAGTTTCATTCACTCCATTCCTCGTCTTTTTATGGCAACATTAAACTGATTTCAGCTCCCCCCCCCAGCGGCTGAATAACCCGTCTTTTTCTATCATTTCACGCACAGTTACGTTTCTCTGCAAATACGAAGCTGTACAGGAAACAGAAAGGTCAGGAGAATGAAAAGGCTTAAAGGCATTTTATTTTTTACTTTGTCGGTTTATTACATCTTCAATAGATACAAAGAATGATAGAATGACAAAACAATTGTTAATTTAAAAAAAGTAAAAAGTACCGTATTTCCCTCTGAATTGTGGTGGAGTATAAAGAAGTAGAAAATGAAAATAGGTAAAGTAGAAAAACATCTCAAAATACCTCAAAATTGTAGTTAAAGCAACACTAGGTAACTTTTCCCGCTTCGGTCTCCCTACAGGTTGGAAGCAGAACTGTCCATTACATCACATTGTCCAGTTCATTCAAACTACAGATCCGCCACCCGATCTGGCAAACTTGCATAATGTAATGTAATGGACAATTCAGCTTCCAACCTGTAGGAGGACCGAAGTGGGAAAAGTTACATAGTGTTGCTTTAAGCACAGTTTTTAAAGTGCTCATATTATGCTCATTTTCAGTTTCATAATTGTATTAAGAGGTTATACCAGAATAGGTTTACATGGTTTAATTTTCAAAAAACACCATATTTTTGTTGTACTGCACATTGCTGCAGCTCCTCTTTTCACCCTGTGTGTTGAGCTCTCTGTTTTAGCTACAGAGTGAGACATTGCACTTCTGTTCCATCTTTGTTGGGAGTCGCACATGTGCAGTAGCTAGGTAAGGACTACTAGCCAGTCAGAAGCAGGATATGAGGGCGTGCCCTGACAGTAGCTAGGTAATGACTACTAGCCAGACAGAAGCAGAGTATGAGGGCGTGCCCTGACAGTAGCTAGGTAAGGACTACTAGCCAGTCAGAAGCAGAGTATGAGGGTGGGCCCTGACAGTACCTAGGTAAGGACTACTAGCCAGTCAGAAGCAGAGTATGAGGGCGTGCCCTGACAGTACCTAGGTAAGGACTACTAGCCAGTCAGAAGCAGAGTATGAGGGCGTGCCCTGACAGTACCTAGGTAAGGACTACTAGCCAGACAGAAGCAGAGTATGAGGGCATGCCCTGACAGTACCTAGGTAAGGACTACTAGCCAGTCAGAAGCAGAGTATGAGGGAGTACCATGCTAGCAGCTAGGCAAGCATTATAACGTGTGTTAAAAATAAAACCTTTAACCCTTGTGTTGTATTTTGTCTCTGAAGTAAAGGCTGGACTACAATAGAGCTGTTTGGAGCAGTTGGTGAACAGTGGTTTCTGTTAGAGATGGTAAGTCCCTTTTATGTGTGTGTGTGTGAGTGTGTATATTTGTGTGTGTTTCTCTTTGTGTGCATGTTTCTGTGTGTTTCTGTGTGTTTGAAATATGAGTCTCCGACAGGAGCAGCCTGGTTTCAAACTGCAGCGATAAAAACACGACTACCAGTGATTAAACACGACACATTTTTATCACCGTTTGAGTTAGTGAACCACAGCGGCCTGAGACTTACAGAACACTGATCATGTGCAATGCTCAGATGAAATGTAATCTGCAAATACTTAATAAACTTCTGCAAAGAAACTATAAATATAACAAGTCCTTCAAACCATACGACGATATATTCCTTACCCTCTAAATTATCCACAGGAATGTTCCGTAAATTAGCGCCCCTAGCGGTGGCAGGAAATTTGACCCACAGGAGCGTTTTCTGTCCTCAAATCTTATGGGTTTAAACATATTAACGTTGGGAAAGGATCGCAGTTTGGATAAGCACCAAAAGTACTCAGTAAAGTTTAGAAAAAGATTGTGGTTTGGGTTCAAATCATCTGTTATGTTCCCTAACGGACGCTGACTGTGACTTAGCTCCATTTGTTCCGTAAAAGTAAAAAAAAAAAAAAAACTTGCTATTTACTTTCGTATATAATACGAAAGTATTAAAAAATATATAATATTTCTTATTCTGAAACTTGTATTAGATCAGGCTCAATAATGTCCTGATGGCACAATAATCAGAAACCAGACTTTAACTTCTCTAACAAAATGAAGCTCAAAACATCTTAACAATTAAAAACGGGGATGAAATGCAACAATTTTTATTTCAACAATTTTGCATTCATTTGTTGCAGGTAATATCTCTCTGCTGGCTCTACATACTTTCTGCTGAGTTAATTTTTCTCCTGGAGGAACAAAATAAAACTCTAAAGAAACAAAGAAATTGATACGCGGCTCTAAATTACAGAAGAAGATGCTCCATCCCAAAGGATTTATCAGCAGAAACACTTCTCGTGTTGAAGCCAGCTGCGTTGCTCTCCTTGATTGTGTGCAGTTTCTTTTGTGAATTTGCATTTGTTTCATGCCGACGGAAGTGTTTCCTCTGCTTCCCTTCATGCCTGCTGTAAATCCCTGTAACACAGTCTGGGGGAGTTTTGACGGCGAAGCACACATGGAGCTGATTGCCATGAAAGAACGCCCCGCGAGGCTTTTTAAAGGGGTTTACACTTTATTCTTCACGAAAGAATGACAATTACACTTCTCCCCGTTCTTCACGAAAGAATGACAATTACTCTTCTCCCCGTTCATGCAAACATCCATGAAACGTGTAATGCTCATACTAGCACAGTGACCTTTCAAAATGAGCCTGTTTGGAACAGGCCAGTTGCTTGGCCTGCGGTATTGCTGCATGTAGCATTCGCCAGAACCAAATTGTACCCCAAAATGACTTACAGAAGGACCCCAAACCACTTAACATACAACTCCAGTGTATAGCCTACCACTGACTTGTACCGCAGTCACAGTCTGTAAACACCCCCCACGCATTGTTGTCAACAGCCTGCTGCGTGCTGCGTCTGAAGTTGTTTTTTACGTCAATTTTCTCCTCAACCATTCAGCCCGGTCTCATGGAAGTTCGTGTAAATGTGTTATTTGAATCTATTGATTCGTGTTCACGGAGACGTTTTTGTCGGTTTTTACGTGGCGGACAACACGAAAATGTAAAGTAATGTATTTCAATGGGAAGCATATTTTGTGGCCACAGCGCGAAAATGGTAGGGAGTAATATAAAAAGCCGAAAGTCCGCGCAGGGAGGTTGGTCGGGGTGGTGGATGGGTCAAACAACACAGGACTTTCACCTGGGCGAGCGGGGATCGCGTCCCGCATTTGGCGCTTTGTTTCCCGGGGATGGCGTCCCTGCGTGTGGCGTTTTGTCCCGCGTGTTACTGTGGCCCGTCTCCCGGCGTTTAAGGCGCCCTTTCCCCGTAAGTTTTACCTAAACCCAACCTCCGCCATCCCGTTATTGTGGGGCGTCTATGATGATTTATGACTATGATGGTTGTCTTGTTGTGTAGACTCATTTTTGATGAATGAGAGCGGTCAGCGCTAATCTCCTGTGACCACTTCATAATAAAAGTCAACTTGTTTTTCGCCACAAGTCCCTGCTGACCACACCACCTCCGCACACTCCTCTCAGAAAACCCCCGTATCGTTCCAAACTGTGAACCCAACGCAGCTGCTATATCCCCACAAGACGTCCCATTCTTTCGGTTTTCTAATATGAAACTAGCATATTCGTCTAAAAACATTTTTACGTCCGTATCATTCTAACTGTCCATGGTCTCATTGATGTCCAAATGATTTCCGGGTATGCAGCCGCTTACTACTTACGATCACTTCCGGGTCACGAAAAAAATTGAATGAGGAATAAGATTTATGCACACATTTTAATTTCCGAGTTCCATCTACAAACACATCAAAGACAATCGGATAACGAGATAGTTTTTCTTTTTCAGTTTTTTAATATCGAAACAAAAAACGAATAATGGGTCGTTTTTCGTTTTTGTTTTTTTCCTTTTCAAAACGAAAATCCGTTGGCCAAACTGCTCCAAATGCTCCAAAATCCAAACCCCAAGTTCATTGGGTAATCAGGAAACCAAGTGTGAAGTAGATTGGTCAGCCTGGCTCTACATTATCCCTATACATTATTACTGTACTTGGCTTTTTTGGTTTTCCATTATTAAAAGTCCCTGGTACTTTTTTTAGTCTCACCTCCGTCGAGGTTCCAAGCGAGCTGAGGCGATACCAAAAGGTGACGTGAAAACCTGCAGACTACTAATTGGTCGGTGAGAATCGTCACTAATCACACTTGCGAGGGACAAACGGGGGGTGTCCTGAACAAACCCCACATTTTTAAATAGTTTAGCCAGCAGTGGTTTTTTTTGCTGCCTCCAGCTTGGAAAAAGGAGGACGAGGCACTGTGGCCGAGCAGAGCTGGTACTAGCAGTGGGTAAGTGTTAGAAAAGTTATGCTTACTTTTCTTTTAGTTCTTTTACTATTTGCATGAAGTCTGTGTGCAAACTATTTCTGCCTCAAATGAGATATCGTGAGAGCCACTGACCTTGTGAAAAGCACAGAATGGCCCTGAGGGCAGAACGCATGTGGCGGAGACGCCGGGCCTGACCAGCGATAAAGACAGTATCTCTTTAATGTGCTGTACTCCCTGATTGTTATAAAAAGACACTGCTGTGAACAGATCATTTTTCTGTGCTTGCTCTGAAGTGCTGTAAAACGGACTCTACTTGCAAGTAAAAACGAACTTTCAGAGAACTCCAGTGGTTTTTGTCCATTCTTTGATAAATAATTATCTCAACAGAAAGGTTTGCGGCGGCAAGTCGTGCGTAGCCCAGAATCCTTAACCCTGTAGAAAGTCATTCTCTATGGGTACCTCCCCGCATCCACAGCTATTCATTCTAGCATCTTTTTGGGACCTCCTACCCTGGTGGCCCGTCACTGCGTTTTGCTCAATACTGGACCAATTTCAAAGATTTTTGTTAAACTCGAATGCATGGGGAAATGTGGTCCAGGTTGGGGGAAAACAACGCCCCTTTAAAGGACCCATGGCATGAAAATGTCACTTTATGAGGTTTTTTAACATTAATATTACTGCCTGCCTATGGTGCCCCAGTGGCTAGAAATGGTGATAGGTGTAAACTGAGCCCTGGGTATCCTGCTCTGCCTTTGAGAAAATGAAAGCTCAGATGGGCCGATCTGGAATCTTCTCCTTATGAGGTCAAAAGGAACAAGGTTACCTCCCCTTTCTCTGATTTGCCCACCCAGAGAATTTGGCCCACCAATGAGAAAGAGACATCATGGCTTTCAAACAAGCAAAGTGGCAGTTGATCAAGGCCACACCCCCACCCTCCACCTTGCCCCCCCTCTCTCCTCCTCAATAGCTACAGACACAGAAATGGCACATCCTAAGGAAAGCTCATTGTGGGACTGGCTCTAGTGGCTGTAATTCTGCACCAAGGCTGAATTTTGGGAAAGAGACTTCAGATACAGTATTAGGGGACCACTAAGGCCTATATAAAAGAGACTTCAGATACAGTATTAGGGGACCACTAAGGTCTAAATAAAAGAGACTTCAGATACAGTATTAGGGGACCACTAAGATCTATATAAAAGAGACTTCAGATACAGTATTAGGGGACCACTAAGGTCTAAATAAAAGAGACTTCAGATACAGTATTAGGGGACCACTAAGATCTATATAAAAGAGACTTCAGATACAGTATTAGGGGACCACTAAGGTCTATGTAAAAGAGACTTCAGATACAGTATTAGGGGACCACTAAGGTCTATATAAAAGAGACTTCAGATACAGTATTAGAGGACCACTAAGGTCTATATAAAAGAGACTTCAGATACAGTATTAGAGGACCACTAAGGTCTATATAAAAGAGACTTCAGATACAGTATTAGGGGACCACTAAGATCTATATAAAAGAGACTTCAGATACAGTATTAGGGGACCACTAAGGTCTATATAAAAGAGACTTCAGATACAGTATTAGGGGACCACTAAGATCTATATAAAAGAGACTTCAGATACAGTATTAGGGGACCACTAAGGTCTATATAAAAGAGACTTCAGATACAGTATTAGAGGACCACTAAGGTCTATATAAAAGAGACTTCAGATACAGTATTAGGGGACCACTAAGGTCTATATAAAAGAGACTTCAGATACAGAATTAGGGGACCACTAAGGCCTATATAAAAGAGACTTCAGATACAGTATTAGGGGACCACTAAGGTCTATATAAAAGAGACTTAAGATACAGTATTAGGGGACCACTAAGGTCTATATAAAAGAGACTTCAGATACAGTATTAGGGGACCACTAAGGTCTATATAAAAGACTTCAGATACAGTATTAGGGGACCACTAAGGCCTATATAAAAGAGACTTCAGATACAGTATTAGGGGACCACTAAGGTCTATATAAAAGAGACTTCAGATACAGTATTAGGGGACCACTAAGGTCTATATAAAAGAGACTTCAGATACAGTATTAGGGGACCACTAAGGTCTATATAAAAGAGACTTCAGATACAGTATTAGGGGACCACTAAGGCCTATATAAAAGCATCCAAAGAGCACCATGTCATGGGTCCTTTAAGAACAGTGCTTGAGTAAATGTACTTTACTTTCCGCCACAGAGTCACAGTTATGTGTCAGGTGTTCATTTCGTTTCAGACCGTGTCAAACAGACAGATTTCATTTCCTGTTACCGACACGACACGAGTCCTGACAGCGTTTGCGTTGATGTCTCTCTACAGACTCGCCTCATACCGACGCCTGACTGACGGCTCGGTGGAAAGCTAATCAATGGGGGGAAACATCAGCAATAATCACCGCCGCCAGAGGACCCATAGGCCGCGACCTGAAGGAGACTGATCTCTGTCAGAGCACGAGGGCAGCGGTGATGGAGTCCGTCTGACAGACGAGAGCTGCTGAGAGCTCCGATAAGAGTCTCAGCGTAACCTCAACCATCAATCGGCTGGATGGATTCATTCAGAGAGGAGAGACACTCTTCATCAACCGTCTTCATCAACAACCGACTGTTTCATCTATAAACAGGAAGGACAAAAACGTTGCTGCCTGAGAAAAAAAGAAGTACTGTGTTGAAAATGATTTGGTAAATGAAATGAATGTTTCTTGCTTTAAAGTTTATACAAAACATTCTTTATACTGATAAGGTAAACAATATATTATACATAGCCAGTTGTAGGGAAGTATCAAGATCCTTTACTTAACCCTCATGTTGTCCTCGGGTGAAATTTGGCTCTTTTTCAAAGTATCTCTATCAGAAATATGGCTTTCTTTTCAACCAAATCATCCAAAAATAACATGGATAGTTCCATGAACGATCACTAATTTCATGGTCTACCCGGGTGAAAATCTGTGATCATCCATAAACATGTTTCTCTGATCTTAACTATCGGTCAAGATAATTCATAGTTTCTGCTTATTTTACTCAAAAATTAAGCATCATTTCATGTAAATGAGTTTGTGATGCTTATTCACCATCAATTCCCAAAAAGTTAAAAAAATCAGTGTTAGGTGTAAAACTAGTAGTAGTAAGTTATGAAATTGGCTAAGAAGATGTAACACAGAGTTGGGTGATCATTTATTGGCAACTTTATGCTTCATAACTTAGCTTTTCCGTGCCCAGTGACATGTTAGTTTTATTGTGTGTATGAGACGGTGTCTGTGGATGTTGTTGGTGGGTGTGTGTCTGTAGGTGTCTGGGGATGTATTTATGTGATGGGGGGGTCAATTGTTTTTAATTGTAAAGCACTTTGTGCTACATTTCTATAAATAAAATTTGATTGATTGATTGATAAACATGCAAACCAAACCGGAGGACAAGAAGTGCATTGGTGGAGGGGAAGACAATCCGAGGGTTAAGTAAGCTAAACATACTAATGTAGAATTTACACCGTAGAAAACAAGTACAAGTTATTTACGAAGAAAATGTACTCCTCGACGCTAGCGGGCCCAGGTTCAACTCCGACCTGCGGCCCTTTGCTGCATGTCATTCCCCCTCTCTCTCCCCTTTAATGGCTTCTGCTGTTTTATCAAAATAAAGGCTGAAAATGCCCAAAAAATAATCTTAAAAAAAAGAAAAGAAGGAAAAATACTCTTGCCGAAGGACCAGAGGGGCTTCTTTAATAATGGCAATGGTGGAAGAAGTATTCAGATCCTTTACTCAAGTGAAAGTACTAATACCACACTGTAAAAACACTTTGTTACAAGTAAAAGTCCTGCGTTGAAAATGTTACTTAAGTGAAAGCATTTAAGAATCATCATGGAAACGATCGAAATACTCACTGTTCAATCGTCTGATCATTTCAGCTTCACTTGTAGGCAGTTATATTGTTGGGTAGTTAATTCATAATAAAACATCAGATTTTATAACCTACATGTGTTCTGTGTGCAAAAATCTGAATGTGTACAGTAACTAGTAACTAAAGCTGTCAGATTAATGTATAGTGGAGTAAAAAGTGCAATATTTCTCACTGAAATGTAACGGAGTAGAAGTAGAAAGTGGCATGAAAAGAAAAGACTCAAGTAAAGTACAAATACCTCACATTTGAACTTGAGTACAGTACTTGAGTAAATGTACATACTATATGCTATACTATTATAAATGATATCATTAGATTATTACTATTATTTCTGCTGGTTGAGGTGGAGCTCATTTTGAACTATTAACTAATGATTAATGTTAGTGTTATGACAAGTGGATCATTATAGACTGTCTGTGCAGCTTCAGTTGTTATAGAAACTCTGAATAATGTATTCCTTTATGGGAAAATCAGTAATTACAGCAGAATGTAAAGAGCAGCAGATTGCAGAGTTGGATCACGGCAACGTCTTTCGTTCAGGGAAAACAAAAATAGTCGTTGGCTGGTGGATTACCGCAATAATTCATGTTGCCATTGGCTGTTCGCCAACAACTGAGGATCTATAGTGTCTTTCAATAACAACAGACTATTGTGAACAGTAACCTTTCTTATGAAGGATTATATCTGACAATACTCCTCTGGCTTCAATCCAGACGCTCATGATGGAAGAAGCAGCAAGACGGCCGAGTCTACAAGTTAATAAAAGTGACATGAAGCGAGTTCATATTTTCATACAGAGCTCCTGAGGATGTTTTTTTTTTTTTACTTTAAGATAAGAACGTTCACACACACACACACACACACACACACACACACACACACACACACATCAGTGTTGGTCCTGTTTTATTTTGTTAATTTATTCGCTGTGTGATGATGTTTTTTTGCCGTTTTCCTCTTTGCTCACCGTTTCCTGTGTTGGTCTATTGTTCTTGTTGGTTATGTTTTGCCCGTATTCTTTTATTCTGTGTTCTCGTTTTGTTTTCCTAGCTTTATGCTGCGTTCCAGGCAACCCGTAACTCTTGTTCTCACGACCTTCTACCCATGAAAGCTCCCTGGAACGGCAGTCAAACCCCTAACTTACTACTCGTGAACTAGTACCAGATGGTTGTTCCAGTTTTTGACGTCACACACACATAAACAACAATGGCGACTGCTGATGAATAGACATAAAGAGGCAACGTAAAGTAATTCCGCACATTGTAATTAAAACAATACACATTCATGTACTACTACTACAGGTTATGTTTATTAAATGAAGCCCAAAATATGTCGCTGACTAGAAATTGCTAGTATTAGCTAGCGCTAGCTAATGTCAACGTTAGGTAGCCGCTAGCTAAACCTACCAGACTCCATTTAAAAAAACAATACTTTTAGCGTGTACAGAGCCAACTTATTTCCACATGTAAATCAGTAAACTGTGTGTTTATTTCAACCAAACTAGAGTTGTGATGGTTGGAAAAGTGGAAAGACGACCCTCAACGGCTTTTCACACTTTTATTTTGTTTCTGTCGACTTTGAATGTAGTGTGTTTTACGATGAAAAAAATGACGTTGATGTTTGTTTGGAGTTTGTTTGGAGTCTGGTGGGTGTAGCGTTTAGTGTGGCTCGCCTACAGCTCCTTGATGATCCCTCCTCGCTCCTCGGGGCAGAAATAAGAGCTTGGAGACGGCCTTCACAGAGGAGGGAACCACTTCCGGTTCAGCCCTGGACCGAGGAGTCGAGGAGCTGTCAAATAAGGGCCATGAGATGCAGCCTAAATTCCATTACCTCCTTGTCTCCTGCTCTGCATTTTGGATCCAAACCTTAAGCAGCAAAAAACATACAACTTTGTTACAAGTAAAGGTCCTGCATGTAAAATGCTAATTCAGGTCAATGATGAATTGTTTTTGAAACAATCTTACATGTCAGGTCCTTTCACAACCTTTCACAACTGATTCATAAAGCATTTGCAAATCATTTATGATGACTATAGCCTATTAAATACAGCTCATAGTCACTTTAAAAAAAGAGGTACTGAAAAGACACACACACATGCCGGGTGCCCCTTTTAATGACCCTCAGATTTTGGGTTTCCTCCCCTGCAGTAGCATAATACCGGTAGCATGTGGATGGATTTGACACGCGTTATTGTAACCGGTGTGACGTCAGTTCGTGATGAGAGAGAGAGAGAGAGAGAGAGAGAGAGAGAGAAGTTTGTCTGTCTTGTGTGGATGCTGCAGATCGCCGCGGATCCTCAGACCCGGAGGCAGCAGCTGCGTCTCATCCTCTTCCTCCTCCTCACTCTTCAACACCGACTAGCCGGTCCGCAGGGCGACATACCCGGCGGGGAAACGTGCAACATGCCCGCTGAGCAGCTCCAGCCGGGCCCGGTGTCGGTTTTTCCACTTCTGGCGGGATTTAGGTGGTCAAGCGGACGGAGACTCCCGATGGATCCGAAGCGCAGAGAGCTGTAAGTTGGAGGCGGGAAAACTGGAAAACTTCTTCTCCGGAACAGATTTCTGTATTTTGATGAACATGCTGTGGCGGAGGGAATCACCCCGGGCATCTGCTGCTGCTCCTGCCGGCCGCAGCTGCGGACCGTGACCCGCAGGGGAGCGCGGCGAGGACCCCGGCAGCTTCACCCGGAGAGTGCCGGGAAGGGAAAACAAAACATCTTAGCTGCTGCTGCCTTTAAAATCTTCTCCACGGTGGATTTGTCACTTCAGGCTCGTGCGTGATTTCATAGCCTATCCCGGAGATGCCAGCCGTCTCTGGTCTCCGTCCTCCTGTGGATCGGATCGGGATGGATGTGGCGCAGTGAGGAGGCACCAGCCTGCGGATAATCACAGTTTGGACTTTTTGGTTCCCCCGCGTGCGGCTCGCGGCTCTCCCTCATGCAGCTCCTCCGGCTGGCCTGGGCTCTGACTGCCGCTGCGGTCTGCTTCCTGCTCCTCCTGATCCTCCACAACCACATCCTGAGAGAAGGTAGTGTGCGTGTGTGCGCGTGTGTGTTCGCGCGCGCGCGTGTTTGTGTGTGTGTGTGTGTGTGTGTCTTTCTGTGTGTCTTTCTGTGTGTGTGATCAGTTATTATTCAGGTGATTATGGTGTTTTGTGGACATACAGGGTTAAAATCTGAACGTGTGCGCGCACTCGTATGGTTTTGCGCACTTGTAGCAGCAGCGGCAGCAGTAACAAGAGTACCAGGCTTGGTTCGGACCGTGCCGGACCGTGCCGAGCTCCATAGATCCGCTCTTTGTTTTTGTTGTTCTGGAAGAATCCAGAAACAGAGACAGATGTTGGAGAGAGAGAAAACAAAGTGACTCTTCCTCTCTCTACCTAACTCTCTCTCTCACAGTGCCACCCACCCACCCACACACACACACACACACACACACACACACACACACACACACACACGCACGCACACACTGCAAATTAATTATAATGTAGGCCTATTGCATAGATTTGAAACTTGACTGACACTTGATGCATTTCTGTTTCCAGACCATTTGAATATAAATAAAAGTGGGGCTGCAAATAGTGATCATTTCATTAGATAAGATTAATACATAGATATTTTCTGTCAATCAATCAATCAATTGTTTATTGTATAAAATTTCAGACAGCAGTGAAAAATATCCACCTCAGTCTTCAGATGAAGGCTATTGGCTGTTTTTACAACCATACAAAACGTCGAGGAGTTGTTGACACCAGAGAAAAAAATGTACACAGTTAATCATTTTTCAAAACACTTGGTTATTCCTTTTCTGTAAATTAATGAATCCATTAGTCAACTAATTGTTTCAACTAAAAGGCAAAACAGTCTCGAACCGACCTGATAATTGGATGCATCAATTACATGTTCTAGGCCAATTCCGATTTCCAATTTTTCATTGAGTTTGACCAGCTGATACAGATTTTAGCCGATTCCGATTTACAACACACGCACAAATTTATTTTCTATCTTTTCTTTAATAGAATATTTTACATTTTGCACAGAACATAGAAAATTTTTTGAACAAAATAATTGATCGCTATAAAATAGAACTATATAAATTACTCCTGGTGTGGGAAATTCACCCACATCTAAAGTGCAATGTTATGGAAGAACCATTTCCTTCTTTTCACATCCAATATCCAACTAAAAAAATGCGTATAGTGTCCTTTTTTAGCAAGTTTGCTTTATTTGTCATTGTACATAAATATGAACAATACTGACTGTCGCTGTCAACGGGCTTATCTGCTAAGGTTAGCTACCGACGGTTACCTCAGAACAATCCAGCAAATAGACGGTACCCTAGGGTGCTGTTACCTGAAAGAGATGATTTAACGTCACTGCTCATTTTACACAGTTTACCAGCAAAACTAAATGCTGAGGGAAGATTACTACATTTTTACTGTTGGTTTTGAGCGGTATGCACCCCCACTAACCTGGATAGCGTTTTAAACAGTAATGTTAATACAGCATGTCGGAGGAATACAGCGTCTCTTGCAGTGTTCCCTAACGTTAGCTTCTTGTCTCGTCTGGGGTCTGATAAACAGTAGATTCGTCAAAGTCAGTGTGCCCAATGCTAATTTCAGATAAACTGTAGGTCTAGCTGTCATATTTGACGGGACCCGTGTCAGTGCGGTTTTTATGGTTTTTACGTTCCAGTTGTTCAGCCTCCGAGCGGAGAGAGAGAGAGGCTGACCGTTCGCCTGAGATCAGTAGAGCAGACAGCTCTGCAGAGCCTTGTATATTAACGACTTTATGACGTTTCATAAACAGCTGATGGAGCTGAGGTGCGCTGCTGTGACATGCATATAGCTGATGTTGCGCAATGTTAATCGTGTGGCGCCCGAGCGCATTTGACCGGTATAAAATCGGCATATTCCAGTCGGCCAGTCGCCGGTCATGGCCAATCACGTGAAAATCGGCCAATTCCGGTCAC
The DNA here is from genome assembly GCF_004354835.1 of Perca flavescens. Classification (NCBI taxonomy): domain Eukaryota; kingdom Metazoa; phylum Chordata; class Actinopteri; order Perciformes; family Percidae; genus Perca; species Perca flavescens. The sequence continues at coordinate 33,181,073 of NC_041338.1, forward strand.
CAGCCGGTCAATCGGTGCATCTCTAACAATTCATGAAAGCCCCACACTAACTCCTTGTCCACATGTACACAGGCATTTTTAAAAACGTATTTCTCTGCTCCCTTCTCAAAAAATCCCATCCACACCAGCAAAAAGATCTCTGTCCAAATGAAGCAAAATCAAATTCAAGCGCTGTCAAAAGCATGCCAAAACAATAGGTGGAGATATAACCCTAAGCCATGTTGGCCAATCACGCAAAGAAAAAGACATTGGCCAATCAGAAGCCTGAATTAAAGCTATTTCTCAGAAGGCTATCCTCTGTTCCCAAGGGGGTAAGCGAGCATCCGGAAAGCGTACCTCCTATGGGGAGAATTATAGGCTAACAAGCCATCAACTCCTGCTAGCATTCCATTGACTGCCATTCATTTTGGAGTCACTTTGACTGCGAATAACTTTACATCTGAAGTGTTTAAAGACTCTATTTGTCCATTGTTTATTTCTAAATAAACACGACAATGTATAAAAGGCTCCATTACCTTGTATCTCACGTTATGGCCCACGTAGCAGCAGTTTTTGTAAAAATAGGCTAACGATTGTGTCATAACGACGCGACTTTCTGTTGCACAGTAGAGAAATTACTGTATAGTCAGGAGAAGCTTGCAAGCAATCGGGGGGACGTGGAGACATACAGTCAAGGGAGAAGCCCATAGATAGTTCATGAAATCATCGGAACAAAATATTTCAGCAACGTTTTAATGGATTGGAAATACTTCGGTACGTGGCAAGTGAATTCATATGAAGTAACATTTATCCACGAACAGATTTCTCTTGGCACAGCTACCAGAAGACTTACAAATTTCAGACAGGTTGCTCACGTCACATCTACGTCGTCAAGCTCGGTTTGAGGCTGCTCAGTAACGCTCAGCCAGCACCGGAAAAGTGCTTCTAATTCACTTCACTGGTCTCCGTCGAAGTCTATGTCCATTTATTTCACTGTCTATGGCTGCTCCTCACTACAGTGCAAGAGTAACTGTAATAAAAACTATTTATATGCAAACGTGTAAAAAAGTCTTGTTAACCAGCACTATTTTGGCTGCGTTTGCCATTGCATGAAATGTCGCCTCTTTTTGTAACGCCTCACAAAGGAGATAAAGGCGCACGCTCTGACGTCACAGCAACTCTCACTCTGTTCCAAATTGCATACTTTATCTTTTTACTTTACGCACTGCTGCTGCCCTTACAAAGTGTTGCATGCAGTATGCAGTGGCATGGTGGCCCAATGGTTAGCACTGTGGCAAGAAGGTTCTGTGTTCGAATCCTTTCTGTGTGGAGTTTGCATGTTCTCCCCATGTTTGCGTGGGTTTCCTCCGGGTGCTCCGGTTTCCCCCACCATCAAAAACTTGTACTAGGTTCTCCAGGCAGTGCCCTTGATCAAGGCACTGGCTCAGATCTGGAGTTGGTCCCCGGGCGCTGTCATTGGCTGCCCACTGCTCCCTTGAGGGATGGGTTAAATGCAGAGAATGAATTTCGCTACATGTACGTGTATGTGACAAATAAAGTACCTTTACCTTACAACTGTGACATACTACTTATTCTTTATAACACTGCACTTTGAACTTTGACCCTCTTGCACATATATCAGTCGCAGGCTTCTGTCAATGAGCTGTCGTCTGTGCAGTGGAGGACTGAGCTGCCTGAGAGAGCACAGACAGAGGATTGTGGGTCAGAATAGTCAGGGAAGCATGCAGGGTTACATACTGCAAAATGCAACGGGATGCAGTAGGACATTGTGGTACTTTTGGCATACTGCAATTGACATAACATGTTTTGGGACATTAAATCTTTTCCTGGCATACTAAAGATTTTGGTGCACAAGGAGCCTTACTGTCGCCGGGTTCAGACAGGACGCCCAAACTATCGCTGCAGAACGGGAGCCAGCCACAGAGTTTCGTCTGAACAGCCCAATTGGTTAAAGGGGATCTATTATGGTCATTTTCAGGTTAATACTTGTATTCTGTGTTTTCTACTACAACATTTTTTACATGCTTAAATGTTTAAAAAAAATTGTTCTTATACTGCCCATGGCTGCTGCACCTGTATTCACCCTCTGTCTGAGACGCTCTGTTGGAGCTCCTGTCTCTTTAAAGAAGAGTGCTAAAAAAGCCCACTCTGCTCTGATTGGTCAGCGTTTCCGGGTCTATCACATCTGTGCTCTCGCTGTCTCTGTACCGTCTTGTCATTCCCTACTTCCCACCCCTCTACTTTTGCCACCTTTGCTCGAACCATCCTCAATTTCAACACATTCTCACTCCCATCGCGCAGGTGCCTTTGGCGTTTATCGACTTAAAAAATGTCTCCTTTAGCGTCTAGCCATATTTAGACGGGCTTTGTCGGGACTCATGGCGTCACTTTTTGACGCTCTGGGTCGGGACGTACGTTTAACTGACATGCGGCACAAGAACGCGACAGGAAGGTTTAGGAAAAGATGGTGGGTGGGTTTACAAAATGTACGTTTCAGTACGGCGGGATTTATACGATGATGGACAGATGACCAACAGTAACGTAATCAACCACGCCACCAAAGAGCGCTTGGGTTGAATTGGTTTACAACAAAGATGGCTGCCATCGCGTCTGTTATAGAAGATATCGACAGCGCATTCATTTTAAAAGAGGAACAGAGAGCCTGATTGTTTGTAGGTATATCCAATTGAGTGCAGAGGCATTTTCTTCCCGGGTTTGGTTGAAACACGCCCCGTAATCACAGCCCAATGGAGCAGCATCAGACTCCTATTCTGACTAGAACCGGAGTAATGAATAGTAATTTGAATGAAAAGCAGGAGAGCTTGTTTGTTTGAGTCTTTGTTGAAAGAAGCTGTTGATCTTTGGTAAGGGGACCTGAACAAATCGTAATATTTTTCTTGATACAGCCTCTGTTGTAGTTCCAGTTCCAGTTCCAGTCGGTGTCTCCAGAATCACATTTTGCCATGATGAGACACAGGCTCACAAGGTGAAAACAATACTTACAATACAACAGTTTTTCTAATACTTTAAAACATGTCTGGAGGGAGACACTTATAATAACAATCTAAGCACGTCAGTGGCTTAAACAAGCACTTTTAGTGCACGTGCATTGGCGGTGCGTCATTGCACCATTGGATAAAATTTCCGGCCCGCGTCACGACTCCCGGCTACAAGGCTCTCGCTGCACTAATGCTGAACCAATTTCAAAAATGATTGTGCCCATTTGCCAGTTAGTCAAAACAAACATGGGGAAACTGCGTCTAGGTTAAAAGATTTCAAAAGTTTGGCAGTTTTTGTCACATCATAAAAAGTTTTTTTTTCAACAGTGATTGTCCTTCAAGAGTCTGAAACAGAAACTCTGCAAATTTTGTCCAACAGCTGCTTCTCCTCCTCCTCCTCCTCCTCCTCCTCCTCCTCCTCCTCATATGCAGATGTTTCAGATCATCAGTGATGCTGCAGAAAAAGGGAAATCACGACATCCAACAGCTGCTCATTGAAATCCAAAAGTCTCGGAGCTCGAACAGACTCTGCTGAGCAGTTTTAAGGTTTCCTGCCACGCTGCAAAGACTCTTATTTTGAAGAGAAATGAGGTCTGTCAGGTGAAATATCATAGTATGTAGACGTTTTCTCTATTTCTTAAAGCGGATTAGTTGTTTATCATGTTTCTGTTAATGTTACACACACTGACATGCTAACATTTGCACTGAGATACAATTGAAGTCCCTTTTAAAGAACGTAAAGAATCAGTCTTAGGAGGGGGTGTCTGCTGTCGTCTTTTCTTCATTGATCATCTCAGTGTGAAAAGCTTTAATGAGCACAAACTGCAGCCTGAATTAAATTCCCTCCCCGCTCTCTGTTAACTGACTTTCTCTATTCTTTTTTCTCTGCCTGCTCATAAAGCTCATTTAGATCCTGGAAACAAGCCTATTATGCAGCAGATACACTGTCGTGCCTGCGGTGTGGAAAGCTTACCTAAGGAGCCTTCAGAGTCCAAATTAATTCTCAATGCTCCATTAAGTCGAGCATATATTCATGGGAATTATGAACACACTGAATGAAAGGGAAAATCAGCAGCCGAGAAGGAAAAAACAAAACACAAACAGAAATTAACGGAGCAAAAAGCTGCAGAGGGTGTAATTGGATTTGAATAAATTCATCTGGAGGAACGTCAGCGAGCGATTCAATGGGGAGCATGAAGCTGAAGTTCTTTTTAAAATTTAAATCACACCGTCCCCTTGAGACAAAGACAAGATGATCAACAGAGGCTGTCCTCCCGCCCCCCCGAAAAGCGCCCACACATAACTTGTTTGTTCAAGCAGCAATTACGACTTATATCTACGTTTCTGGTGGCGGCGCCCTCTCGTGGCAGGAGTTATTATGATGGGAGCAAAACAGGAAGTAAGGTGACGAAATATAAGAGAGCCAAATTCCGCATAAAGAGGCAGGATGGGGTGGTGGACAGGTCAAACAAACACAGGACTTTCACCCGGGAGACCGTTTTTGTGTCCGGTTTGAAAATTAAAAAGTGGAAAGAGAGTTTTTTTTTTTTTAAAACATTTGTGTATAGAATCCTTTTTTTTTTTTTTTGCCAAAATAATTTGAATTGTTGTTCCCAAACTTTCTTGTCCTCCAGTTGGAGACCAAACTTTATATTTTCGTATGTTAGAATCACTTTAATAATTCAATGCATTCTCATGAGCAGGTTCGTATGATTTCGTGCATCATTACAAGCCATTTATTGAGCAGCATGGTGGACCAATGGTTAGCACTGTGGCCTCACAGCAAGAAGGTTCTGGGTTTGAATCCAGTTCTGGGGCCTTTCTGTGTGGAGTTTGCATGTTCTCCCCATGTTTGTGTGGGATTCCTCCGGGAGCTCTGGTTTCCCCCACCATCAAAAACATGTAGTAGGTCCCTGGGCGCTGTGATTGGCTGCCCACTGCTCCCTTGAGGGATGGGTTAAATGCAGAGCATGAATTTTGCTACATGTATGTGACAATAAAGTACATTTGCCATGGAGGAATCAGAATTATTTGGAATACAGCCACAGTCTGATCTTTGAACTTTGATGTTTTTTCGCCGTCACTTCCCGTGTGAAAGCTGTTCTCAGTCATCCTGTAAAACGCACCCATAACAGTAACGAGCAAACGTGTTAAAGTCCTCGGCGACGGTTTCTGTTTCCAAACAGCTTCAGAGACTTTGTGTTGGATTTGTCTCCTGCTGCAGAGACTCATTACAAGTCACCAAAGGATCAGCAAACAGCCGCCGCGTCGTGTCAAAACAAATTCCCGCCTCATCATTCTTCCCCTGTCTTCACTCTCAGGACAAACTGCAGTTTCCCTGCTCTGTGATTGTTATTCTGATTTTCAATTTGCAGAGGATTTAAAATATAGATGACGCGTAATAAAAGCTCATCTCAACCAGATGTCAGTTTATCTTCCTTCCTCTCATTCTGGAATAGATTACACGTCAGCTGTGATACGAGCAGAGAAAACAACGCACTGTCGTTTCATTATTCTGCCGAGACAGGAGTCGAGCTGTTTCATCTGTGATTCATTTAGCCGAGTCACAGAGTCCAAAATATGTTCAAGAGTTTTACTGCAGGGATCAATGCCTGCAGGGAGGAAGTCATCACAGCTAGTTCACTGCTGTCAAAAAGAAACTAGAATGATAACAATGAAATTAAATAATTAATATAAATGAAACTGTCCTGCATTTTCCAAACTGTCGTTTACGAAGCCGAGCAAATGAGTTTTAGTCAAACAATATGAAATAGCTTCCCTTTTTTTAATACTAAATCAGACCGTTGGAACATGTTTAGAAGCATTTTTAATTTAAAGTGGCTATATGTAACTTTCAGTTTGTGTTGATTCTAGCGGCCGCTGTGGACGAAAGTGGTGGAGTTTTTACCACACCTGCTGTCGTAAAGCTCTTTTCTTTCCGGTGCTGTATTACCGAGTTAGCATTACCAGGAGGTCATATAGTCGCGATGAATATTTTGCTCAGACAGAAAATCATTCATTTACAATAAGAGAATAGGTTACAGATGCATCGTTGCATTTCAGTGTTGCAGACGGTAACTTAGCCTACTTTGGATGTCTTGTGAGCTAAACTGGGTAGCATTGTCACTGTGTCACCAGCCAAAGCATTAAGAGTTTGTTGTAGCAACAAAAGTAGTACCTAGATTAATATAGTACATTTCATGAAACCCACGGACGCTTAACACGAATAATGTTACAGGAGGACAAGGGAAAAGAAACGAGTAAGCCAACAAAAACACGAAGTGTAAGCCTTGAGACCGTCAAGGCTATTAGCATTAGTATCGCTAGCGTTAGCCTTAGCAAACTCCTTCACCACTAACGGAGCGAGCTGGAAAATCAAACTTTTCTCGAACCCCGTGGGGAGGAGGGCCACAACCTCATGGCCCCCAACACAACTCAGCAAAGATTGTTCTCGCTCGGGCTTTAACTTCTGGATATTCGGCAGCGTTGCCACAACGGACCGAATGGCTTCGCTCGCATCTTTCTCCGCCGCAACTCTAGCGCACGACCTCAACGTCAACGTTCTCAGCCAAATTTTGAAGGAGAAATCCCAAGACTATACCGCAAACCCAGACCTAGTACTGAAGGGAAATGAAAATTGAGCGTAAGTACGCAGGAGGGCGGAGCCAGGCTAGTGGCAAACAGCCATATGCCGAGAATCAAAAACAACACGACTTCGTCGTTCTGTGCGTGTGTCGCGTTAGGTCACGGCAGTTTCCTGTGGCGTCGCTATGGCGACCAGCCACGCTCGCCTCAGGCATGAGGCGCTACTATGAATCTGCAATGGATAAAGGAGGACGGGGCACTGCGGTCGAGTAGAGCCGAGTCGAGTAGAGCTAGTACTAGCAGTGGGTAAGCGCCATAAGCGGATCTTCATATCAAAATCTGAAAACTCGTCTAATGTGGCTCACATGTAAATGAGAAACAAACCATGGAAGTAGAAACTCACGGTAGACCAAGTTGAATTTGAAATAGCAATGTAGGAATTAGGGCTGTGCAAGAAAGTTTAAGTAAATGCAGCATGTGCTAGAATTCTGTATTTGTTCTGTTCAGAGGAGTTTTACAGAAGCAGAAGATAGAACAAGTTCATTTTTAAGAAAAGTTTGACGTTCATGACTCATGACACATTTATGTCCTCACAACCTTCAGTACAATCATAAAATTTTAAGTGCTGCTCGATACATCACATTACTTTTTATTACACCTTTTTATTTTTTATGTGCTGCGCATCCTGTTCAGGGACTTTGGCTGCAAATGAGCTCAAAGCTAACTGCGATGCCACTGGATTTATATTACATGAACAGTAAACTAAGCACAGAACACACTGAGGTGCAGAACAATGTGAGCTTCAGTTCAAGTCCAGTTGAAAACACATCGAACTGAACATAGCTAAAACATTTTTGTCACATTCATTACACTCAACTACACATTTGTGCAGCCTCATTGAGAAATTTAGTGAGAGCTCTAAAATATCATAATTTTTGGTGCCACTGGTTGTTATTCTGTATACATTTATGATATCCTGTATATTTAGGTTCCTGAGATAGATAGTAGGATAATAGTAAAGCACTTGTCAACAAGTTTGAAGTTTTTCGAGCAAAACAATTTCCGATGATTTGTCTAATGCTGTCTATTCCTGCACTCCATACGGGCGTGCACTCAATGCACGTCACTACCCGTACACTGACAACATTTGCAGCTGTGGTTCATAATTATCATGGGATGCAGCCTCGTTTTGGTCTGTTTAACAAATTAACACAAACCATCACCTGTCCGCTGTTCGTTGGCATTTTTATTGTTCCTCTGAGGAGACCAATTGAAAAAACAACTTGCACCGATCAATAATATCTAATGTTTCAATGTGTTTGTAGTCCCAGGCTTGAATTGAAAGTATGTTTCCTGCAAGTTGGCCGGTGCATTCATGCATACATACAGTACCCTCAAAACCCCCACCCTTGAAAAATAGGGCTCCACAGAAAGCCAGGGTGTGTCGAGGACAGACTGAAAATCTCTGTTATGCAGACAAATCAAACGGGCTTGAAACTGATGCTGAAAGAAATCTGAAAGTCAGCTGTGATCCTGTGAACTTTTTAAGTCTGAACGAGAGTCTGGAGCAACTCCAGAGTTAGTCTCGCATTGCCAGACCTTCCTCCACAGCGCTGCTGAGGAGGGTCTGGCTAGTCCAAACAACATTCCAGGGATGGGAGAAAAACGCGCTCTGGTTTATTGGCATTTCTTTACACCAATCACAATCATCTATGCGCCAAAAGCAATGATGGGAAGGAACTTGTTTTGGTGGAACATGTGTACGTTCAAAAGTAGTTTTAGTCGTGTGACAGAAAACTCAGATTGGACAGATAGTCTAGCTAGCTGTCTGGATTTACCCTGTAGAGATCTCAGGAGCAGTTAACCATAGTCCTCAGAAATCCACCAGAGTTTAGAACGCCAACACAAAGAAAGCAGAAGGTGACGGACATCCGCCGAATTTTTCGGTGGCACCTGAACCATCCCAGAAATGAAACGTCGTTGATATAGACTGCTCCGGAGTTCACTTGTTCCTCTTTAAGATTCAGTCAAAAATAATGATTTGTTCGCGAATCTATCAGCAATGACAGATTCTTACAGCATCCTCGCTCAGTCACACGCAGACCAGACACAATAATAACTGTTTCCTCCTGGTGTGCTGCAACAGAATGAGAACTAAGAAATGTTGGCGATGAGCTGCTGCCAACGAGCAAACAGAGACCTGCCGCCGCTGTCTGTGGTTACCATTGGAGACCTGTTACATCATGCCGATTGAATCCCAATTACTGCAGAAAGCTCCGGGGCTTCTAGGCCCTAAGCAGCTCCGACGGTTCATGATCTTTGATAAAGAAAAGACGACCTGTGAAACTGATCCTTTTTATTTGAACTTTTATCTTTCTCTGATTTTAATCATCACTCTAACTTCAGTTCAAAGGCCCGGTGTATTTTTTTATCAGTATCGTTCCGATGTCAAAATAGGGCCGATGTGAATCATTCCTGTGTATTTGACGTGTGTAGGCTTAGATGTGAGTGTGTGAGAATTTAGATTTAAATCTAGTATAGACGCTTAACAGCGCTTAACAGCGCTTAACAGCGTCTATACTGCTGAAATCAGAAGAAGAAGAAGAAAAAGTGTGGGCGGGGATGTTGGTGTTTGCAGACGGAATCTGCGGCGAAGTGGGACACTGGAAACTTTAGTAGACCACCGGCTCTCGGTGGGTGGGGGAGAGATGAATGTTTGGAAATAAGAGGTTGCTGTTCGGTTGCTGCGGGCCGCCGTACAGGTTAGTTTGACCAGCGGGCAGCAGCGGCGGGCTGGAGTATAGCTAACCTAGCTAGGTGGAAAGCTAACGCTAGCCAGCCACCTGTTTCATCAATCCTGGTTGCAAGTGTCTGCTCATTAGACAACAAACAGGAGTACATCCAACTTAAACCAAACTCCCATCGCGAGTTCAGAGACTGCTGTGTTTTTCTTGTTGTGGAAACATGTCGCCGGGTAACAGTGGAGATTTTGTTAACACAGACTTGTGCAGAAATTAGCTGCTTGTATCCAACTAAATGCTAACTGCTGGGGAAGTTTGTGACCAGTAAATGCCGTTCTACATTTCACGCAAATTTACAACTGTGTTTATAATCTGCTACATGTAGCTATTGCACACACACGTAAAGTTCAGCTAATACATACTAGCATTAGCGCTTGGTTGACTGTAAACACCTGTTTCGTATGTCGTTTTTATATATTTTAAATGTGTAACCATTACAGCCACGGTGAAATGTTGTTTCGTGTATATGGTTGAAATGACAATAAAACACATTTCGGTTCACTGTCGGTCTGTAGGTGGATGTGGCTTGGGAGTAGAGTCTAAGCAGCGAAGCAATTGCATTCTGGGATTTGGTGTCTTTCATCCATATGAGCAAAAAACACATTTTCTGGCTTATCTCGGCCTAGAAGGCACCAATTTCTATCATTTCAAGGGTTAGGCCTAACCTTTAAGTACTTGGCAGTTACTGTACTTCCAGTTCAGACTGCAAAAGCCAGTGTCTGTTCAGTCCAGTTTGTTCTGGCTCCATTTTCACATTTTACCTCTTTCAATACTTTTGGCTTTGGCCATTTAAGGCCTACTGCTGTACTTTAAAGTTTTGAACTGTTCTACAATGTTCACAGAATACAGTGACTTGGTCTCAAGTGAGTTAGATGTTTATTGTGAATACTCAGGGTTGGCTTATTCATAGTGTGAATTCAGGACACACTTGTATGCTTTTAAAAATGTATTTTTATATAAATATTTATTTTTTCTTCTGAAAATCTGATGACAGTCATATTTTGCACACAGGTAAAGGTGCCCAATATCAGTGATTTCTGAAAATAAATCACAAAAGTAAAAAAGATGCCTTTTGGAAAATAGTTCCTTATTTGATTATCATAAAAAATGTGTTCTATACAGAGATATCGACATCGGTAAATATCGGTATCGGCCATAACAGCAATATTAATATCGGTTATCGGTATCGGCCACAATTTTCACATTGGTGCATCACTAATGTATTTTGATTGTTTATGTTTACAATGGATTTATATGCCTCTGTAAAGCACTTTGAGTTGCCTTGTGTTTGAATTGTGCTTTACAAATAAGCTTGCCTTGCCTTGCCTTGCTTCTGACGTTTGACCTTTGAGTCAGAGATGATGAAATGGAATTCAGATGAAATGGTTCTCTCCTCTGTATGTTTTGCGTCTCTGGCCCTCATATATGAAGCTCCAACACCTCCACTGTGACCTTTGACCCTTTAAACATGACGTGCTGAGCTCCCAGCGGTCTGACTGTCATTCCCCCAGAGACGAGGAGGAGATAACCGTCATCATCAGCAGCTCTCAGACAGAGATGAGATAGTTCATTTGCTCTCCTGTAGCCTCGAGGCTAACAGCAGGGGGGGGAACACATCACACAGAAAGCAGAAGTCGTGTTGATGCATGCTGTCAGATGGTATTATGAGCTTCATTTAAACTGCAGAGAGTCTCAACAGGCAGATCTGAACACTGTTAGTGTTTTTAAGAGCAATGGTGGAAGAAGTATTCAGATCATCCACTGAAGTAAAAGTACTAACAGTAATAAAAAAGTTAAACGTGTTTAATCCATCTACTAGCTAGCGGTAGGCTAACGTTAGCTGCTGTCGAGTGTAGTGTTAACTAGCGTCGCGTGCAGCGATGTTTGTGTTGCCTGTAACGTCTGTTTCAAAGCATCAGAGAGAAGTGCAGGCATATCAGTGGAACTGGAATGAGGCACCGAAATCCGCGTTGCTATTCTGTGTTACGAGGAAGTATGGCAAAGTGCGGCAAAGGGTCAAAATAGTGAAAATAAATTAATAAATGGCGGCATGCGATTAATGCGATTAAAAAAATGTACGCGTTATGCTCAGCCCTTAATCGCATCGCGATTAACACGTTAATGCTGACAGCCGTAATATAAAGTAATTCACTGGATTAAATGACTTATTTTTTGCAATGCTCTGAAGTTAACTTAAACTGGAAATGTTTGGATCAGCTGTGCCTGTGACTTGGTGCTATGTAAAAAGCTGCTACATGTGAATTTCGCGGACAGTACAAGGTCTAAATCTGTCAATGGAAACATTTATTTTTTTCAGCAGATATCTTAGTTCTAACAAGATTGAGCTAGCAAAGCAGTTTAGTGTTAGGTGTGTTGTAGTTATTCAGTTTGGGAATCCCACGATCTCTACAACGCTAACGTTAGCTCAAGTTGACTCGAAGGTTTGATTTAACATCATACTATTGGCACTTCAGTGATGCTTACGGACCTTGGTGCTTCATACAAATAATGACGTTAAATCAAACCCTATCGTGTAATATTTGTATACATTTTAATTTGGTAGATAATATCAATTAGTGTCGTATAATATGTGTGTTGTAGTTGCAATGTGAGATATTGAAGAAAAACATGGAAATAAGACACATTGATCAGAATTTGAAACACTATTACATTAAATGAGTAAATATTTCTGTAGAAAGTCAAATGGTTGTTCTACTCAGTGAGAATGACAGGAGAGATGATCAGAGGGGCAGAGTTTTTACCACCATAGTTAGGACATGGACCAAAGTATGGGTAGAGTTTTTCTGTGAAGGTGCAGCCAGTAAAGGAGTAGATAAGAGCTGCAGCATCAACGTCATAAAAGGAGACCAGACCCTCCTCATAATCCACAAACACCCCCACCTTCTCAGGACGAGACTTCAGAGAGAGATCAACTAGAGTTTCAGCACAAGCTTCAAACTCATTTTCATTCATCAAACATATCGTCCAGTAACCATTGTGAGGATTCAGTGTGATCTCTCCCTTCCTACTGATCGACTCTCTGGCCACTCCAAAATCCCAGTCAGTCTTCCCTTTAACCTGAACCTCGTAGTAAAATCTTCCTGAAGAGAAACTCTGCTTTGCTAAGACATTAGCACAAGCATCAAATCGCTCTGGGTTATCTGGGAGATCATTCCCTACATCACCATATTTACCTACTTTTCCATCATCAGACAGGATGAGCCAGGGATTTGCTGTATCAGGATCAAGAGTCACATCCACTGCATACTGCTGGACCCTCTTCAGCTCAACATCCATCAGCTTCTTCATCTGTTTACTGAGCGTCTGGTCCAGCTGATTGACAGCTCTGACCACAGTCCCCTCATATGAAGGTGGACCGACCCTGACTTGTGTCCAGTCCTTAGTGGGTGGAGCAGCGTTCAGGGACGTGAAGCTCTGGAGGACGTGGAAGTGGTCTTCAGACTGTGAGAGCTGCTCCACCTCAGTGCTTCTCTTCTTCAGCTCAGAGATTTCCTGTTCCAGCTCCTTGATGAAGCCTTCAGCCTGTTTCTCCATCTTTCTCTGCTTCTCTTTGATTGTGTCGATGAGCTCGGCCTGGCTTCTCTCAACAGACTCCTTCAGAGCGGTGAAGACCTGAACACCATCTGCTATCTCTCTGTCTGCATCTTCCTCACTGAGCTCCACTGAGTGTTTGATCTCCTGAATCTTCAGTTGTCTCTTCTGGATCATCTGCTGAATTTTAGCCTCTGTCTTCCCCAGCTCGGCCTTCTTTTCTTCATATTCTTCTTTCAGAGGAACAACATCGTGTGGCTTATGGTCTAAAATGGTGCACAGCATACAGACGCACATCAGGTCGGTCTTACAGAACAGCTCCAGCAGTTTATCGTGCTTGCTACACATCCTGCCTTCCAGGTTCTCCACAGGGTCGATCAGCTGATGTCTTTTCAGGCCTGATCTTGTCAGATGAGGCTCCAGGTGAGTCTCACAGTAGGAGTCCAGACACACCAGGCAGGACTTCAGGGCCATCAGTTTGGTTCCAGTGCAGACGTCACAGGGAACTTCTCCTGGTTTGGACACTTGTTGCTCTGAGCTGCTGCTGCTGCTGCTGGCTTTCTGCTGAGCTGACTGTCTGAACTGAGCAGCCATCTCAGAGATGAAAGTATTGACACGCAGCTCAGGTCTGGTTCTGAAAACCTTATTACAGTTGGGACACTGACACTTGACATTAATATTATAGTGATCAGTGATGCAGGTTTTACAGAAGTTGTGTCCACATGGTATGGTGACTGGATCAGTGAACACATCCAGACAGATGGAGCACAGAAACTGATCTTCAGTCAGCAGACAGCTGGCAGCAGACATATCTAGACACTGAGGACAAAAAACAAAAAACAAAAAAACAAACTGTAATTACATATCTTTATTAAGTTTAATAAAATCAAACAAGAAATGCAAGCAGAAAAGCACAACAAATATTGTTGTCTTTTATAATTTGCAAATTTTTGATTCGATCAAAACTCTTGATATATTTTGTTGTCATGTCATGATGCAGTGATCCAGCTTCATTCAAGGAAGTTGAACATGTGATATTTTCAAATGTGCAATATGTAATGTAAAGTTATAGGCCAAAATGCATCTATCCTAATTATTGCGCCACCTGGTGGTCCACATGCCTTGCATGACGCATTTCCCAGCCACCCAGCCGTCGTGGGCTTGGACCCCTAATTAGTGGAATATAAAAGAATGAGAGATGAATTATGTTATATTATGAGTTTGCTACGAGCAAAGGAGAGCTCAGATGTGCAGTTCAGTGGTGGTCTTTCTGTGAAATCAGTAATCTCAGAAAATAAGTGCACAATGAGATGTTTATTACAAAACATTTACTTTGGCTGCCTGAAAAAATACAATTTCTTGAAAAGTTACTTGAAAAAGCATTTAATAATCTATAAATCTTATTATCAATAAATTAGCAAACATTGTCAGAAAAATCTCTCTTGTGTTCAGCACTTACCATGGGAAGTGAGGTTCCTCAAAACAAAATGTCCTCTGTTAAACTGCTGGCACAGGTTTTTCCAGGATAATTTCTTTAAAGCTTTTTTTTTCATCAGACACACTGACCCAACTGTAATTCTATATATTTTTTCATTATTTGTTTAAAAAAATTCAAACTGGAGTATTAGTGGATTCTGAGCTGGATCACTCTGCCTTCTTTTCTCTGTGTCGTAACATCATTTCTGAAGGCTGCCTCTGGAATCTGGTTTGAACTAAACCTTGACCAAATATTTAGTGAGTGCATTTTGTCTCTGTCATCTTTTGTCTTGATTAATGAAACCTGTAGGGAAATCTCTCTGACTGGTCTGCAGTGTAGAGGCTTAGCTAGTGTTGTTTCACAGATAACCTTTCATTGAGTTCAGCTGAAGACAGAATAGTATGTTAATGAGCACTCTTCCTGTCAATGCCACCGTTTGAGACTATTTCTAAAGATCAGACTGTTTGTTTTCAATGTGGTTTGACATCATTTCTGAAGGCTGCCTGCTGCTAGTCACTTCCTTAGCCATTAGCTTCTAGATAGTTATTCAAATAATAGTAAAAGATATACAGAGAGTTGAGGGTCAGAAACATTAAATGTGCAGAAGAAACAATAAAAAGCTAAACATTTGTCCTGAGAGGAACTTCCTGCTCTGATTTTGAGTATATTAAGACCTATCTTTTTGATGTTGCTTTTCTTTAAATAATCTATTTTATTAACTTTAATTTCTTATACTGCACTGTAACTTTTATTCTTATACTGCACTATCAATTTTATTCTTGTCTTTTAATGTTTTTAATTTGTTTATTATTGTTTTTTAATTGTTTTCTAACTGCTCTTTAATGTTTTATGTAAAGCACTTTGAATTGCCCTGTTGCTGAAATGTGCTATATAAATAAAGCTGCCTTGCCTTGCCTTGCCTATATACAGGAAACTGTATATACTCAAAAGTCCTGTAAATTAGCTTATGCTAATGTGACTCTATTCTGTCTAACCCTACCTAGCCAGGGTTCAGTCACTGTGGTTTGGTTTTTCCATTTTGCCTTTGTAGGGCAGGGTACTCACCAGTGTTTGCCAAAACTCCTGCTGTTATTGAGAAAACGCTGCTGGATTCAGTTGAATGTTTCTTTAGAGAGAAACAGAGACACTTAACTCGACTGCAGCTCAGCTGTGACTCAGATGAACTTTCACTTTCAATTCAGGAAATGTGATGTTGCAGTTCTCCTCTTTCAGTGATGCTCCACCTCTAAGTGGTCCATCGCCAAGAGGGAGAGGTGAGATGTAGAAGAGTAAAGCAAGGCAAGGCAAGGCAGCATCATTTGTAAAGCACATTTCAGCAACAGGACAATTCAAAGTGCTTTACATAAAGAGCAGTTGAAAACAATTACAAAATTAAAAACGAGAATAAAAGTTAAAGTGCAGTATAAGAAATGAACAATTATTATTATTATACAATTATTATAAAAAAGAAAGGTCTTCAGCCTTGATTTAAAAGAAGTGAGAGTTGCGGCGGACCTGCTGTTTTCTGGGAGTTTGTTCCAGATATGTGGAGCATAGAAACTGAACGCTGCTCCTCCATGTTTAGTTCTGACTCTGGGGACAGGAAGCAGACCTGTCCCCAGACCACCTTAGAGGTCTGGGTGGTTCATAGTGTAGCAGCAGATCAGAAATACATTTTGGCCCTAAACCGTTTATATATAAATGTATATATGGAGCGTCTTTTTTCTCTGATTTCAAAGCGGATTTATGGGCATTTATTTGTGTTGGACATCGGGGGATATAGGTATCCTTATAAAGAGTAAGTCACACTGGATCTAAAAATATGTGTGTTGTGTCTGTGTGTTCAGATTTCACTGTAGACTCCATGAAAAACATGTCTGATTTATTTTGGACTCAAACTGTGTCACGCTTGATTAGCAGGACATTAGTGAAATTACTTAGAACTTGGGGGCTTTTTGGAGCCCCCAGTGTCTCGTGAAAGTTGCCTGCTTTACCCAGTTGGGTTTCAAAGGTGACATATTGTCCTGACGGTGGCCCTACAGGAAAGCTCAAGCTTAACTGGCAGTAGTAACCTAGGCTAAACTCTGCTGATATGTTATTCAAATAAACTTGAGGAGGTTCTGTGTTTACCGTGTCAAATTGATGATATCTGAATCACATTTAAAGGTTTTGCTTTGAACATAAAACCTAATTAGAGGTAAACGAGAAAAGAGAGTTGCCTGGTTTTTAGGACAGTTGTCTGCTGTTTCTCCAATGAATACATAGCTGTTTGTTTTGAAAGTGACGGTAGTAAATCCATCGGCTGCCTCCGCTGTTCATGTGACCCTCACCGTGCAGGTCATAAAAGGTCCATAGAGAGTCGGTATCCACATCACTGCTTCATGGGAGTCTCAGTCTGTTATAGGACTGTCCTCGATTCAAGAAATTCTCATACGATTTTTCTACTAATGGATTAGTTGATTTAATTAGCACATACGTTTTTCACAAAGAATCATGCAAAAGCATCATTTTCAATCTTTACATTTTAGATGGTGTTTTGTATTTTGAAATAAAATAGTCAACATGATAAAATTATGAAAAAGTGACTAATCGACTAAAGAAACAACCGATTACTTGACTGATCGACTGGGAGGGGGCAGCCCTAGCCTGTTGAACCTTCTCAGAAAGACTAAATGAGCTGCTGCTGCTCCTGCTGTTGATGATGATGATGTTGTCATTAATCCCGCTCTGACCCCGCTGCCCTCCGTCTTTCTGAAGAACTGTTCACTCTGTCCTCCTTACTCTGAGGTCCTGGTATTTTCTGAGAGCGGGACGGTCCATG
This sequence comes from Perca flavescens, assembly GCF_004354835.1. Classification (NCBI taxonomy): domain Eukaryota; kingdom Metazoa; phylum Chordata; class Actinopteri; order Perciformes; family Percidae; genus Perca; species Perca flavescens. Next base: position 33,198,308 of record NC_041338.1, read on the forward strand.
GCTCTATTGATGACAGTTCATCAGCATGCAGGGGGGGCCTCTGCCGTCGCCACAGCGACCAAATGCAGCTTCTGTCCCCTCTGATTCACCCAAACATTCATCCCTCCATCATCTAGCCTCACTGAGCACTGAGCTCAGTAAGGATTTGTATTATTTATATACATCTGGACTTAAGTTATTCATTCCATTAATTTAATACATGTTTTAGTTGATAAACAGACTTCTATCTTTTAGAATATTTTAGTTTTTTCAATTCTTCCGATGTATTGGTCTGTCGGTCCGGTCCAACACTTTGGCCCACATTAAAATAACTCAACAGCTATTGAATCAATTGATTTGACATTATGTACAGACATGTATGGCCCCAAGAGGATGAATCCAATTTTGGTAATCCCCTGACTTTTCATCCATCGTCATCATAAGGTTCACATCATAGACTGTATTTGAAGATGGACGACACGTCTCCACTCCCTCCCACTGTAGAAAAGTGAAGCCAAAATATCCCGGAAACGGGTGCTGCCGGGTGCTGTCTTGTAATTTTGGAGCCAGAGTCTGCGCAGTAGCAATTGGGGGGGCGGAGCCACTGTATTGCAGTCCCACCAATACCTCCGCCCAACCAATCACGAAAAAACAATCACAACTGTCAATCATGACGTTTTACCCCGTTTTTATAGCTTCAAATAAAAACCAAACTGATCAGAATAATAAACACTTGAACAAACATCAGCGTGATCAGAACTTCCTAAAATTACAGAAACCATCTTTTGAAAAAAAAAAAAAAAAAAGTTTGGGGGCAGGGGGGGTCAAGATGTTTTAGCTTCACTTATACAGTCAATGCCACATTTTTTAAAGCTATAGTGCGTAGTTTGTGTGCGTGATCGCACACAATAACGTGGGTGGCCTAAATCCTTCATGCATACCTTTAAAGTGCATTGAATACTAAGCTATTAAAATAATGACTGTTGGCATGATTTTATAAATCATGTTTTAATGTTAAACATGTGGCACAGTGAATCCTTAGGATGAACTGTATCTGTGGATGGCTACCTTACTTATAGGCCATTAATTTTTTTTAACTTTTCAAAAAATTTACAATAATTTGGTGGCCCCCCACAGTAACTCTGAGGAGCCCCTAACTTTTTCCAAAGTTTTCTTTTATGAGAAATATGGGTTTCTTACAACCAAATTGCCCTGAAATAATTTGGATGCATGCATGTACATTGTATGGAACCCATACAACGTTCTTTGCAGGTAAAATGAATGATTACTTCCAATGAATTTTGGGTGTTTTTTCAATTTAATAGCATTGGAAAAAAAAAAAAATGTTTGAATGGTTTTAAAACAATATCCTGACCGAACTTTGACATAAACCAGTCTGTGATTCACTCAACATCTTCTGATCTTAACTATTTGTCAAAATAATTAATAGTTTCTGCTTTTTTTCAAACTCAAAAATGAGGCATAAATTCATTTAATGGTTTATTGACCATGAATATTAAAAAAAGCATTGAAAAATGTGGAAAAAGGTTCATTTTCAATTTTGACCGGGAAGGACAACAAGTTCATGGTCCACGGGAAGACAACATAAGGGTTAAAGTGATGGTTCGGAGTAATTTACCCTAGGGTCCTTTGCACCATGAGCTCGAGCCAAACACCCCCCCAGAAGCTTTTTTCACCTGGGTCTAACATTGGGCGAGTTAGCGTAGAGTAGCGTTAGCCGCTGAATAGCTTAGCGCAGGGGCTAATGGACCCACGTTTGTATCTCTTAAATGACCCCACTAATAATGCCCGAAATGATACCAAAGGTCTACACTAGTACATATAGGTTATGCACTCATAAAACAATGGATTGGAAAGTTTGTAAGTACACCAGAAGTTTATGTAAATAACACTTGCCTGCTGGCTTCTGCTCTCTGCTGTTGTTGTTGCTGCTGTGAGACAAGTGCTTAGGGACGTCTACAAATTACTACACCGAAAAGAGATGCAACAAAAAAAATTTTTATTTAACTTATTTTTTAAAGTAAGTGCTGTAATATAACTAGCAGGAGACAAGTAATAATTGAGGTAAGTTTGGAGACATTATCTTATTTAATCATTAAATTAATAAATATTTTTGTTGTATCTCTTTTCGGTGTTGGAATTTGTAGACGGCCCTAAGAACTCGTCTAACTGCAGGTAGCAGCAGCAGCAGCAACAGAGAGCAGAAGAGAGCAGGCAAGTGTTCATAAACTTCTGGTGTACTTACAAACTTTCCAATCCGTCGTTTTATGAGTGCATAACCTATTTGTACTAGTGTAGAAGTTTGGTATCATTTCGGGCATTATTAGTGGAGTCATTTACGAGATACAAACGTGGGTCCATTAGCCCCTGCGCTAAGCTATTCAGCTGATAACGCTAACTCGTCCAATGTTAGACCCAGGTGAAAAAAGCTTCTGGGGGGGTGTTTGGCTCGAGGTCATGGTGCAAAGGACCCTAGTGTGAAATTACTCCGAACCATCACTTTAAGTGATCCAAGGTTTTCATCCAATTTTCCAAGGTGATCTTGGGGAGGTTGTAGATGTCCCTAAGGAGGTTTTGGCTGTTGTTGAGGAGTTTTAAGGAGTCTTGAAAAGATCGCAGGGGTCCTTAAAAAGGTTCAAGAGGTTCTTGAGGAGGTATTAGAGTTCATTGAAAAACAATGAAGCTGTTTTTGAAGAGGTCCTTGAGGATGTTCCAGGTGTCCTTGAAGAGGATGTAGAGGTAATTGAGGAGGTTTCAGAGGAGTTTATGTGTGCATTCAGTGTAATCTCCAAGGGGGTAAGCTTTGCTTCAAAACTCGAACCTCCTATGGGGCCATTTTGATGCTACAAAGGTATCACCTCCCGTTAGCATTCCACTGAATAGCATTCATTTTGACGTCACTTGACAGCGAATAACTTTACATCTGAAGTGTTTAAAGACTTTATTTGTCCATTGTTTATTTCTAAAGAAACACAACAATGTATAAAAGGCTCCATTACCTTGTACCTCACGTTATGGCTCCGTAGCAGACGCTTTTATAAAAATAGGCTAAAGATTGTGTCACACAGTAGAGGAATTACCGTATAGTATATACGTATACGTATAGCTCACAGGCAGTTTTGACTTACATTAGCTGTTTAGGTTTAATTACTAATGTTAACTAGCATGTTAGTTAGCAATAATTAGCCTGTGACTATGTTATCTCCTTACATATACCTACACTCTCCGTCTCTGTAAGATTGGGAATGATTGAGATTTCTCTTGGCACAGCTACCAGAAGACTTACAACTTTCAGACAGGTTGCTCACGTCACATTTACGTTGTCTCTGTCAGTTGGAGGCTGCGCAGTAAAGCAAGAGATCACCGGAAAAGTGCTTCTAATAGCCTTCACTGGTCTCCGTCCAGAGCAACGGGGTCTGTGTCTGTTTCTCTACTGTTGCTATGGCTACCTGCAGTTTAATCAAACCTGAGCACTGATGTTGAGAACAGTGAGTACATGCACACCAATAGTCCATTAATTCAGAATATGACACTATTCCAAGTTTGATACAGGTCATGTAAACAGCACATTCCGGTTGGATATTCAGAAAATATCCAACAATTTTTTCCGAATATAGCATTTTCCAATTGAGACGTGGGATATTCCGGTATTATTCAGGCTTTAGAAGCATTCTTTGGACATGTATACAGCGCATTTGGAATATGCATCTCAATCGGGGTTTTCACTGCAGTTTACGGCCTCTTGCCTGTTTACGGCTTCAGCATGGTTCACACGGCAGGATAAATAAGCCGATTTTCGCCCCGATTCACCCCTCCCGACAATCTTAAGGATTCTCCGATTATCGTAAAATAATCTGATCAGATATTCCTGCCGTGTATGGTGTGTTAAGACTGCTCTCGTCTGCTCGGAAGGACATCGGGAACGCTCCGATCTCAAATCGGGGATATCCAACATGTTGGATTTTTTGGGCCCGATTTCTCCTCGTGTGTGGTGTCCCCCTGGGGACAAACGAGCAGGCAGCCGGTGGACTGTGGCGTGTAGCCAATCAGAAAGCAAGGTGACGAGGCGGCGAGGAAAGCACCTGGGAATGCTTGGGAGTCAAATCGGTTTGTGTGTGATGTGTTGATTTTGCCGTGTGCTGCGCACCACACACTGTACGACCAAAACTGTTAGACCCATGATTCTTCATTGCCGTGTGTGGGGTCTCAGGATTTGGAAAATTGGCCGACAATTTTAAAATCGTCCCGTGTGAACCAGGCTTTATGGTCCGCTCTGTGCGTCTCTATGGTTGCTGTACACAAATCAACCAGCCAACGATTTGCAGGGCTGCAGACACGATAAGAAAGAGAAACCCAGCTACAGTATCTCACAAAAGTGAGTACACCCCCTCACATTTTTGTAAATATTTCATTAAATCTTTTCATGGGACAACAATGAAGAAAGGACACATTGCTACAATGTAAAGTAGTGAGTGTGCAGTTGGATAACAGTGTAAATGTGCTCTCCCCTCAACATAACTCAACACACAGCCATTAATGTCTAAATCCCTGGCGACAAAAGGGAGTACACCCCCAAGTGAAAATGTCCAAATTGGGCCCAATTAGCCATTTTCCCTCCTGTCGTTAGTGTTACAAGGTCTCAGGTGTGAATGGGGAGCAGGTGTGTTAAATTTGGTGTTTTTGCTCTCACACTCTCTCATACTGGTCACTGGAAGTTTAACATGGCGACACATGGCAAAGAACTCTCTGAGGATCTGAAAAAAAACAATTGTTACTCAACATAAAGATGGCCCAGGCTATAAGAAGATTGCCAACACCCTGAAACTGAGCTGCAGCACGGTGGCCAAGACCGTACGGTGGTTTAACAGGACAGGTTCCAGTCAGAACAGGCCTCGCCATGGTCGACCAGAGAAGGTGAGTGCGCGTGTTCAGCGTCATATCCAGAGGTCGTCTTTGGGAAATAGACATACGAGTGCTGCCAGCATTGCTGCCGAGGTTGTAGGGGTGGGGGGGTGGGGGTCAGCCTGTCAGTGCTCAGACCATACGCCGCACACCGCATCAAATTGGTCTACATGGCTGTCGTCCCAGAAGGAAGCCTCTTCTAAAGAAGATAAGATAAGATGAGATAGACTTTATTAATCCCACACTGGGGAAATTCCTGTGCTGCAGCAGCTCAAAAGATTTTTTTTTTTTTACACACATCAGAATAACATTGAGTAGACGTAGGAGAAAAATATACATAAAGTATAAGAAATAGAAGAAATATAATTAGTTATAATAATAATAGTAATAAAACAAACATTTACACAATCAACACCCTTATATAAACAGACAGTATATAAACACAGATATACATATGAATACTTGTCTTTGTATTCCTCACCCGGTTGCCGCCACACACCCTTGACACCATCTGAGCCAAATAAGTTGATCTTGGTCTCGGTCAGACCACAGGACATGGTTCCAGTAATCCATGTCCTTAGTCTGCGTGTCTTCAGCAAACTGTTGGCGGGCTTTCCTCGTGCATCATCCTTCATTCCAGCAGCAGTCAGATTCTTTAATGCAACATCATGATGTAGCACTGCTAGCTGTTTCTGCAATATGAGCCATCACTGGACAATATTCTGCACTATGCACCATTTATTTATTTATTTATTTATTTATTTATTTATTTATTTATCACTCTTTGTTACCTACAACTGTGTAATATGTCATTTCAGTTTGTCTCTCGCCTACAGTCAAGCGCGGTGGTGGGAGTGTCACGGTCTGGGGCTGCATGAGTGCTGCCGGCACAGGGGACTTTTTCAGAATAATGGCAAAAACCGGAATATTATGTTGCGTGTTTGAGGTGAACATACAGTAACGAATGACACCTGTCAGCCAATCGGAGAGCAACGTTCTGTTTCTATGGTTACTGTGCTATCATTTCTGTAAAGTGTTGGAGGTAAATAGATGGGGTCAGCTGACTGACAGGAAACATTTAGCCGCAAGTCAGTCCAGACGTTGAGCAGCCGTCAGTCACAACACTGATCTGTTATTTTAAAGTTGGTACAGCGTTGCAGAGTGAAGAGAAACCTGATCCTATGTGTTTAATCACAGGAGAGCTGTAGCCTTTAGGGGTCATGTTTCGGTGGAAGCTGAGATTAAAGACAGGAAAAAAAAAAAAAAAAACCTGTGTTTATTAATTTACCCAAACTCAGAATCGACCACTCTCATCAGTAACCATTGTGGAAACTGAATCTGATTCTGCCTTTTCAGAATAAATTGAACAAAATTTCTAATGAGAGAAATAACTAAATAAAAGACTTTGCCTCCGACATGAAAACAGTTTCTTTCACACACCCGTCACTGGGAAGATATGCCTTTTTTTATTTTGTAAATTCATTCATTGGTAGAAAATAAATCCAAGTGAGTGGAAACACTGGATTCAGCTGGTTTGAAAGTTGATACATCCCAGAGATCCTCATCTACAGCCTGTATTAATCACCACCTGTAACTATTTATCAAGTCTCAAGTGAGTCCAAATCAAAGTGAATTCAACAGAAAAATAAATAACAAGAGAAACTAGCAAATTCACAAAATGGTTTCTGTGAGAATAAAAAAAATTAAACTTTTTGTTGATTACATGATTTTCTTTCGTTGGTTCCTCAGGTCAGCTGGCGGCGGGGACCTGTGAAGTCGTCACTCTGGACCGGGACAGCAGCCAGCCGAGGAGGACCATCGCCCGACAGACGGCCCGCTGCGCCTGCAGGAAGGGACAGATCGCCGGGACGACCCGAGCCAGACCGGCCTGCGTCGACGGTAAGATGCTCGCCGTCCTCTGCCGGCAACAACAAGTCCTCTAAAATAACGACTCACACTGGGTTTAAAAGGCCCATAAAGATCCCGATTATTAGTAGGTAATGAAACATAAAGACAAGTTTTTAAGCAATATGCATTTACAGTGAAAATTGTAATCTTTAAGTCAAAATTAAGGTTTTGGAATGTTATAAACTCCAACACTAGGGGCCCTATCTTGCACCCAGCGCAGCGAGGGGCAAATCCCGACGCAAGTTTCTTTGCTAGTTTAAGACCGACGCCGTTGTTAGTTTCCCGTCCAGCACCCACGTCGTTTAAATGGCAAAGGCACCTGCGCCCATCTTTGCCCACATGGGGCGTGCTGGTCTTACAGGGAGGTGTTCAGGTGTGTTCAGGTGCATTCTGGGCGTATTGCTATCTTAAGGCAGCGAGAAGTGATTTTCACCATTGACCAACAAAAACCTGGTCTAAAGTCAATAGTGCAGCATTTCATTGTTATTTCGGCAAACCGCAACAGCAAAACAAGTAAAATGTGCCTAGGCTCGTGCACAGTGCGCGCACACTATGCTTGTTACACACACAAAATATTACGATGCAAATCCACCATCATATTAGCAATGCTCCAAGGTCCAAACGCGCCTGGCTTTTAAAGGGAATGGGAGATGATCTCTGATTGGTTTGTTGCATGTTACACCCAAAACACACCTCTGAATTAATGAAGACACTAAGTACAACCCTTTAGAACCATGCACCCGGCACACAGACCCCAAAAGTGGATTTGGACACGCCCTAAACGCACCTGCGCCAGTGATTTTCACCATTGACCAATTGACCTTCATGCTTTGCGCTTAGATTTTTACAATAGGGTCCTAAATGTTTTAAGCAATTATTTACAGTAATAATTTAGAAACTTTAAACATAATACCTAGTAAGAGATAGTCAGTGTTGTGGACGGGACATTAAGTCAGACTCAGTGGTGAGTGAAACCGAAGCAGGGACACACACAGAGCTGTAGCCGAGCCAAAGTAGAGCACTTTTTAATTAACTTCATCGGTTATCAGGCAAATAAAGATAATAAGACAATCTGCTAACTGCCCCAAAAACATCATGTTAATCGGCCAGGGGCGATAATCGGTCTATCCCTACTGTCCATGCCCTTAAGTATGGCGAAGTGTTTTATGATCTCACGACCCTATCAGCAGGAACTAGAGCTGCAAAGATTAATCTATTAGTTGTCAACTATTGAAATAATCACTATTTTGATAATAGATTAATCAGTTTGTCATTTTTTAAAGATTCTTTGATTCCAGCTTCTTGTGAATATGTTCTAGTTTGTGTCACATGATATTTTTTAAATAATACCCAATAACTATTACATGAACGAGTAATAAAGAAGTAAAATACCATTAGGAATAACAAAAGACTTAAAAACACAAAAGTGCAGAGACAAAGAAAGACAAAAGCCAGTTTAAACAGGGGAATTGGGGGAAAAAGGAATGAGTTAAGGGTATTTTAAGAGTTATTACTGTGTTAAGATGTCGCCAGCGTGCAGAATCTTCTGAGGATGAAGGTCAGTCCACGGTTTGAGGCTAAACGTTCTGTTTATGAAGGATACAAACTCACAGATATCTGCAGCTTTCCCTCTCAGTGCTCCACATCTCCTCATCTGGAGCGCGAGGTTCAGAAAGTCAAAGCCCACATGGGAACGTAGCCCAGAGTTGCATGGCATTTCATCACCGGGTGTCTCCTCCTTTTCTCTTTCTCTTTCTGCCATCTGGTGAGGGTGACAACAGCTGGAGGGACTGGTTCTGCTCTGCAGGGAGTTTACAGGCTCTCCTGGTGATTTTTAGAGGACAGTTGTTTAGCTGAGTTAAAGAACCGCTGCAGTCTCTCCTGCTGCCTTCTCCCTTTTCAAACCTTCAGTTGAATAGAACTTCAGAGAATTCCTCCTCCATATGTCTTCAGAATATTGTTTTGCCTCACATCAGCATTTCCTTCAGGACTATTACAATTAGGACAAAACGATTCTACAAAGGTTCTTTTCACCTGATCAGCGGAAAAACTAAATGCACCCTCGAGGACTGTTTGCTACCTCCAGCGGTGCATAAGAATGCAAGTTAAGTACATTCAGTCATTGGCGTTTGCATACTCTTGTGGGGACCATGTTTCTGGCCTTAGTTACAGCGAATCCACTCTTCGACTGCGGCTCATTCCTCAGCTAATGCACGCCACGCACAGTCCAGACATTTTCAACCTGTCTTGTTCTCAACTGACTCAAAGAAGATGATTTCCTAAAACGTCCTAACAGTTTGAAGAGAAACACTTTGATTTTCATATAATTTAGTGATGGATCTGCTGGAGACTGTCCTCCCTCAGAATTTGTTCGAGCAGCCCTTACGACCTATATTTATTGTGTGTATATATATCAAGTCAAATGTACAGCGTCACAAGTCTGATTTTCTAAACTTGTTTTTCTGTGCCTAAACATAACCAAACCGCCGCCAAACTTGCCACCGTGGCGAGTTTTTTTTAATTTTCATGAACGTCACTTTTAGCGTCACACGCGTTTCCGGAAGGGAATAAAGTCTGATTTTAACCCTTACCATTTAACTTCTTCTAAACTTAACCAAGTCATTTTTGTGCCTAAACAAACTGCAACCAGTCCACAACGTCAAAGACATGTTTAAAATCGCAACCTTTACGTTCAAAACTGCAACCAACGTTCTCTGGTTTAGATATGAGGTCATAATTCCCGCCACCACTTGGGGTGTTACTTTATGAAACGCTCCTGTGGGTCGTATTAGAGAGTAGGTTGTATTGCCAGACCTTCCTCCACAGCACTGCGGAGGAGGGTCTGGCTAGTCCACAGAGCATTCCGGGATGGAAGAAAAACATGCTTTGGTTTATTGCCATTTCTTTAAACCAATCACAATTGTCATGAATGGTGCTAAAGGCCCTGACACACCGAGCCGACGCCGTCTGTGCCTTGTGTCCCGCACCTTCGGCCTTCGTCGGCCTGTTTTGGGGGCATGTTGGCCGACATGTTGAATCGGCGTCGGCTGAACAGCCAATTTATCGGATTAGCTGTTTAGCTTGGAAACAAGAGTGAGGAAAACAAACAAACGACAGGCACACACAAAGCCCCTTTCATTTTTCATCTCATCTGATCATCCAATACACAGAAGAGCTGTCAAAATATGGAGTTATATTACTGCCATTAGTCAAGAGCGCATTATTTCAATTTGAGAGCATTTCTCACAGATATTACGTTCAGATTTCTTGCTCTCACACTCAAATATTCACTGCTCGTGCTTAGATTTGCTCTGCTTGTGCTCAAACGTTCTGCTTGGACTCAGATATGTTGTTGTTTGGACAGATTTCCTGCTCTCAGCTTTGAACCTTCTCCTCGCACTCAGGCTGATTCTGCTCGCTTGCAAATTTTCTGCTCTCGGATCTCTCCTGTGCGCTTGGATTTTTTTGTGTTATAACAATGCCAAAAGTCAACAACCAATAGAATGCCAGCTGTAGTGTTGACCAATGAAATGATCCCTGCCCCGTTGAGGGTGCGTTCACTTTACGTTAGAACGTCTGTTGAGGGTGGCTGCACTGTAACCGATAACTGTAACCAAGTTTATATATCCCCGCGCCGTTCATTGCTTTATTTAAAGTATATGTCAACAATGTGCACAGAATGGTCGACGCACTTTCATCTGCACCCATCAGAAAACGGGAGAAAGCTTTGAAGTGGGACATATGGGGTGAGTAACATAACTTAAGCACCTAGCTAGCTAGCTAACATATGGCGCTAGCATATAGCCTAGCTTGATGTCCATAAACAAATAGATTTTCTTTATTGTATAGCTAGATTGAACGACATATGACGGACTGTATGTGTATATGTGATGACCTCACTTTGTATTTTTTCCTCGTTTGGTTAACCATGTTCCTGGGATTTGGCTGATTTCATGTTAGAGCCAGTAGTAAAACCTAAACTGTAATATTACTGAAAGAACACCAGAAACTGGATTGTTTGTCAGTTTTTGCATCACGGTTGTGGTGTTCATCAGAATTTAGTCTTCATTCCTTCATATAGCATTAGTCTGTTTAAAAAGTTGTAACATTAAGTACAATTTCACCACTATAATAAAAACAAATCTAGAAATGATATGCTTTCTTATTTGCTCCTTAAATAGCAGTTATTTGTTTAATTAATACAAAGCAAACTGAACTGAAAAAAACAAGTATTTTGTTTCACGTTCTTTTCATCCAGGTGGGGCTGAGGGGCTCGACCCCTGTTGATCTGTGTGTGTCATATCACCAACCCATGATAGCTAGAATTCACCCTGCTGCTCCAGATCTACCTACTGTATGGCTGACTACAGACTACAACCATCTGGTCCAGATCTACCTACTGTATGACTGACTACAGACTACAACCATCTGGTCCAGATCTACCTACTGTATGGCTGACTACAGACTACAACCATCTGCTCCAGATCTACCTACTGTATGGCTGACTACAGACTACAACCATCTGCTCCAGATCTACCTACTGTATGGCTGACTACAGACTACAACCATCTGCTCCAGATCTACCTACTGTATGGCTAACTACAGACTACAATCATCTGCAAGTTTTGTTTGTAGTGAACATCAACAGCTGCACTAAAAGTCTCTTGGGTTCATATGGGACTTGGTTGTTCTCCATACTGCATCACACACTATATTATATTAGTATATTTTTGATTTTGTTATATTAGTATAAACAACACTAAGTATCATTACTTAACCACAGTATATATTATTCTGGTGTACATTGTTGACTTGACTCCATGCTATTGATTATACATCACTTTAGCTTACCACTACCTCATAACTTAACCTTAATTGCTCTTGTATAGTTCATTTATCTTCTACTAGTTGTATATACCTCCTATTTAATTGAATTATTCTTAATTTGTGTTGCAATACCTGAATCATCCCTCTTATGAACACTAGGCTTATCTTTATTCATAACCCTGCTCACAAACTCACCTTAACCTGGGTCATCTGTTTGCCAATATCAATGTTCCTGCTACAGTAAATCCTATAGGCAAATTGTTCTGCTTTTACCGTAGTATGAACAATACACTTTTAAGGTTTTGTGTCAAATATTGTGCAATTTGTTATGAATTACTCATTGTTTTGACAAGGTAAATTAAAGCTATTTACCAAGTATCAGCTCTGGTCAATTTAATTGTACTGTTTTTATAAATGTTATGGAAAATGAAAAAAAACAATTTGCCTTGATCAGGGTTTTAATTTGTTGCAAATATGAACATGGTTTTAATAATCTGTATCTTATTGCTCTGAAAAACTACAATGATTTAAGAAATATCAGTGATACTATCAACATTTATTGAATTGATTGAATATATTGGCAGACATTACAGGCACCTATTCATGTCAACAGAGAAAACAATAGTTTGTTCTCTCTTTTATCACTTTGATTATGCAGGTGATGGTGCAGAAAGAGGCGTGAAGTCCTTGTAGATCTCTGGCACTTTGAGGACAGAAAGATCCAGCAACTCTCCACTGTTGTCTTTGTATAGTATGCTCCTATTAAAGACATCAACACATAAGATATTAGGTGTACATAGCTTTCTTTAACATATATATATATATATATATATATATATATATATATATATATATATATATATATATATATATATATATATATATATATACACACACACCTTATCTGATTTGGTTTTGTGGATATCAGTAATTTTCTCTCCCAGGCCTGGTTGTGCACCCTGTGAATTTAAGCAAGAAACATAAATGATAAGTGTATGTAACATGATTTTACTATTATATTACAACAGGGGTACTTCAGTCACACCTAGAAGAAGAGAAACAAACAAAACACTTGTTCTTTTCTGCTCAGTTTGCTTTGTATTAATTAAAAAAAATAACATTTAAGTTGCAAATAAAGCATATCATTTCTCAATCTGTTTTATTATAATGGTGAAATTGTACTTAACAGACTAGGTTCTTGTACTTTTTCGTTCATTCGATTTTCATTTCATAAACGGGTATTATAAAACAAAAAACAAATGGTTATTTGATTTTCGTTTTAAAATACGAAATTTGAAATTGAAATACAAGGCGTTTTTTTCCTTTTCATGGTCAAAAGGGGATGGGAGAAATTTAAAATATACTGTGATTTTCATTTTCTATTTCATATAAAAAAAATAAAAAAAACACTCAAATAGAAATGAAAAAAGGCCTGTTTTTTCATATTCAGAGACCGGATGTTGTCATTTCCAAGGCAACAGCGCCAGCCTAGCCTACCAGTGTTGCTTTCAGCCCAGGCTAAAATTACTTTGGAAACCTATACTCTTGATAATGCTTGGGGGGAATTTTATTTCATAATGTCACATGTATTTATTACCCTCTCTCCCTGCCTCCCTCTGACTCTCTGTCTCTACTTGCCGCAGACAACTTCGCCCAAAGAGAGTCGAACCAGCTGACTGAGGAAACGGTACCGTTACGCCACCGTTAACAATCCCAGCAAACTTTCTGTTGCTGCCGTTAAACTTGCTGATCTGGCAGAGAGTCACCGGGGGTTCGGGATCAGATCATGGGGATCAGACCTCCGGTGCTGGGTCTAATATCCTAATATTAGCTGCTGCTGCAGCTAGCTAGCAGCTAGCCACCAGCCCTGTGACCTCGGTCCCTGCGGTTCGCTGGCGTTACCCGCTCTAGCTGAGCTGGGAATCTGCCGCGCTTGTGATTTATTCATATTTTCTTTTCTTTGCAGTGATATGCTATGATGCACTGATGCCAGGCAGGCTTGCTGCTGCTTTTAGTCAGTGATAAAAATCAGTTAATTATTTAAATAAACTAATAACTGATAAACATGAACCCTCTGATGATGAAAGACACAACGGCACGTTCAAACGATGTTTGACAAAACTCTCAAGAAGCGATGTTAAAAAATTTAATTTCAGATATTTATCTACTATTTTTTTTTATAATTTATTACACTACTTTGTGAATCTAAATACTTTGGTAAACTCATTTCAAGCACCAAAACAATTCGTATTCAGCTTTAGCTCCAAATTATCTCTTTACACATTGCTCTTTTTATGCTCCACATATCTGGAACAAACTCCCAGAAAACTGCAGGTCCGCCACAGCTCTCAGTTCTTTTAAATCAAGGCTGAAGACCTTTCTTTTTCACGTTGCCTTTCTTTAAATAATTGTTCATATCTTATACTGAAGTTGCATTGCTGAAACTGTATGACAATCTATTCAAGCATATAAAGATAATTCAAAAGTAAGACCGGTGGGACCGGCCCGTTCTGGGAACGGCAAGGATTGGATTGGTGGATTAGGTGTATAGAGCACTGGCTTATACATTGCCCCATTCTGGCAGCCTACATTCTCGTATTTTATCTGCTTTTATATTAATTTAACTGCTCTTTAATGTTTAATTTCTTATACTGCACCGTAATATTTATTCTTGTATTTATCTGTTTTTAATTTTTGTAATCATTTTTATGTAAAGCACTTTGAATTTCCCTGTTGCTGAAATGTGCTATACAAATAAAGCTGCCTTGCCTTGGACAGATTTGGGGCTCACTATACAGAAAGCTGAGTTTGTTCAGAATATTTTGATATGAAACGCATGGGGATCATTTTTAATGCAAATACCCTAAAAAGGGGAATTTAAGAAGATACTGTATGTGAAAATGCCCTTAGACCTCAGAGGGTTAAAGTACTGAACGGACTGCAAGTGTTTGTGCAAAAGGCAGATTGGTTTCATGGTTTGGTCCCTCTGCTCTTCACCAAATGCAACTATCCAGCAGAAAGAGTTTTATTTCAGCGCAAACTTCAGCCTTCACCCGAGTCTCTGTGACCTTTTACTGGGTGTGCGTGTTGGTATTTGTCAGTTTGTGTTTTTCTGTTGTAATCTCAGGTAACATTAACTCTAAAGTCTCTTCAGTGTTTGCACGAGAAAACTGGTGTAGTTCAGATTAGGAATCGACCGATACTGGTTTTTCAAGGCCAATACCAATAACGATTATTATTACTTAATCTGCATATTACAGTGAAAATGAAAATCTTCAGTCAAAATTATGAGTTTTGAATGCTACAAACTCCAACACAAAACGTTAAAATGCTTTGAACAATTATTTAATAAATCAGAAATGTTCAACATAATACCCAGTAACAGAGAGTCAGACAGTGTTGTGGGCGGGACATTAACTCAGACTCAGTGGTGAGAGAAACCAAAGCAGAGGGACACACACAGAGCTGTACGCGCACTTTTTAATTAACTTCATCGGTTACCAGGCAAATAAAACGCCAATACAGATAATCTGCAAAAAAACAGCCCTGTAATAAGCCAGGGCCGATGATCGGTCTGTCCCTAGTTTAGATAAAACAAAAACCGTATTCAACCCAATGGATGTAAAAAAAACAAGTGTCTGTGAAAGTAGATTAAACATTTCTGACTAGAAGGGCACTCATAGACCGCAGACCTCAAGGCATGCCCTATCTCGCAATTTTAACGTTCACGTGAAACTTTCCAGACGAGAACTTATTTTTCAGATTCTGACACCAGATGATTGCAGAACATCTATCTCGAAATGTTACACAAATTATTTTCAATTTTAATATCTGCCCCGCGAGTCCGATCCGCGCGAAAAATTGAGTAGGTTTCCATCGCGTTTCATGAAAATCGGGCCAGTAGTTTTTCCGTAATTCAGACAAACGGACAAACCGAGCTGAAAACATGACCTTCTTGGCGGAAGGAAAAAACAGCTCTTGAGATATTCTTGAAGTGTGCGAGTTCAGAAAGTCAGACCCGAGCAGCAGCTCTGTTTGGATCTCAGTGACCTTTCAGCGTCGTGTTGGTATTTATGTCAGATTGTATCTGAGACGGCCGCTCTGCTTTTTGTTGTTGTTCTGCTGCTGAAATCCAGCAGGACGAGACTGCAGTCAGCTCTCATCCGTCCTCTCACATCTCAAATCCCCGGCTCGAATACCTCGGCTGACTTAAACCTGCTAGTCTGAGCCCTGGTTCTTTGTGTAAAGGGATAATCCCAGCATGCATCACCGGAGGTCACACCGAGAGGAATCCAACATGTTAACATATCCAGGAACTTCACCAGGATGGCAAACGTCCTGTTGACTCTGATATAGAAAAATGGCAACGTTTGATTAATAAAGACTCTGAAGCTGCTGATGTTCATATATCAGTGTTTCTCAAACTTTTTTTAATATTTTACCCCCTTTGATTTGCTTTTTTAAGCCAGCGCAAAACATTTTTGATAGAAAAAAAAAAGCAATACAGTACAGCGCCGGTAACAACAACAACCTTTTTTTAAACAAAAACATTTAAATGCTACATTTCAAATGTTTAGAATCCATAATAACTTAATTAATTCATTATTATAGCATAATTACTTTAGGAATTATGCATTACATATTTCTGAATTAGCATTTTTGCTACACATACCCCTATTTGAGAAACATTGGTCTACAGTACAGGCCAAAAGTTTGGACACACCTTCTCATTCAGTGTGTTTCTTTATTTTCATGACTATTTACATTGTAGATTCTCACTGAAGGCATCAAAACTATGAATGAACACATATGGAATTATGTACTTAACATAAAAGTGTTCCACCAAAACATGTTCCACCAAAACAAGTTCCTTCCCCGAGGCTATTTTGCAGCTGCTCTGTTGCTCCGTGCAGCGCTTAGCACCGCCCAATGGCGATTGTGATTGGTTTAAAGAAATGTCAATACACCAGAGCACGTTTTTGTCCCATCTGCTGGACTAGCCAGACCCTCCTTCGCCGCGCTGTGGAGGAAGGCCTGGCAAAGTGAGACTACCCACATGACTCATTCAGAATAATTGAAATCCTGCCAAAATGACCGCAGATGTTTTTTTTTGTTTTTTTTTAACCCATTCCTTGAGCAGTAAAATGAAAAGAAGTCAGAATATGACCTGCTGCTGTTAAGTTTTAGATAATATTGCAGATAGACGGCGATAAATGAACAAGGCCGCATGGCTCTGAGTCTGTCTGCAACAAACAGACAAACTAACGAGAGATGAGACCTTTACGTTTCTCATCAGGTGGAGACAGACTGAAAAGGGTAGAGAGGCGGTGGTGTGTTCAGGGACTCTGAGGCATTAAAGGGGGATGCCTGGTCTGACCTCAGACAGAAGAGAGGAAAAGAAAATAAGGTGAAAAGGAAATAAAATAATGTGAAGAAGGAAATGAATGTTACAGAAGCAGAAAACAAAAAACATTTATTTTGTATTTTTGACTTCATAATTATGATATTATAATTAAAAGACAAATGGTATCTGTATGAAAACTATTTCATTGTCATGGCATCTGTGTCACATAATTAGGCCTACATGAGCTTTTATTTTGTAATAGTAAAATCTGTGTCTTGTAATTACTAAATTACTATTTAGGAATTATGAGAACATGATCCCATAAATTCAATTACATTTTATTTATAGTATCAAATCACTACAGGAGTTATCTTAAGACACTTTACAGATAGAGGAGGTCTAGACCACACTCTATAATTTACAAAGACCCAACAATACTAGTAATTCCCCCAAGAGCAAGCATTTAGTGTGACAGTGGCGAGGAAAAACTCCTTTTAGGGAGAAACCTGGGACAGACCCAGGCTCTTTCTATAGAGTTCATATTTCTGAGATCTTTATCGCGTTGATTATAAAGTCTGTATTTTATAATCAAGAGAAAACATTTCTTTTCTTTTCCTCTGTTGAATGAAGTGCACTTCTGCAGAAACCAAAGCAGGTAAAACAGTCCCATAAGGAAAGGAAATGTAAAGATGGAGAAAAATAGGACAAGTAAAAGACGAAAACATCAAAGTAAAAGTGAAAAAAAAATGGATTAAAAGGAGGGAAGGAAAAAAAAAAGGGGAGTGAGCAAGAAAACAAAAGTAGAGATAAGAAAAGAACAAAATTAGTTTGTTTTTTCTCATCTGTCTGTTTTTTTAAAAGAGGATGAATGGTTTCTGTACCCACTTCCTGTTCAGACTGTAGCGCCGTTCTTTATTGTCTCCCATCTGTTTGTCCTTCGCCTCGTTTCCTTTTCGCTCGTTCCTCTCGTCCTCGGGGGGACAAGGCAGCGCCCCTCCTTCTGGACGACGTCTTTGATGAATGAAGCGATTACAAAATGGCCGCCTCTCTCTTTTCGGATAAATGAACAGCGCTGAGTGGGCAACGGCGGCCGACGGATCTGCGCCCGCGGGCGTTCATTCATCAACGCTGTGATGCGGCGCGCGCAGGTGTTCAGGTGTTCACTGATACCGGAGATTAATCCACTGCGTCTCTATTACACACCGTTAATGTGAACGTTTCTGACTGGTTTCTATATTTAACACCTTGTTGTTTAGATTTTTCATGGATCTTACAAACAGAAAAAACTGTTTTTCTTCTTACCCTCAATATTAACTACTTCAACAGAGATAAAAAAAAAAAATATATATATATAATTTAGACACCAAATGTTTTATTTACATCTGAAATTGTTTTTGAGAAATTAAATGATTCAAGCTTCCATATAGTCGGTGTCCCCACAGTGTTGCATGATGGGAGAATCCTGTTGAAACTTGGATGTTGAATTAGTTTTCCAGTCCAGAAAAGCATCAGTGACCCTCGATCATAACTGAAGCCCATCAGTTCGATGTGTAAATATTGATTGTTTCTTTGGGCCCTCTGCACTCTACTTAGTCTATATCCACGACGTTCCCCTTCTGGGATTGCTCCGGTTCCGCCAGAACATTTTCGTCCGGATGTCCGTCACCTTCCTCTTTCTTTGTGTTGTCGTTCCAGATGCCGGTTTATGAGGACTGTGGTTAACTGCTTCTCAGATCTCTGCAGGGTGAATCCAGACAGCTAGCTAGACTATCTGTCCTATCTGAGTTTTCTCTCACACGACTTAAACAACTTTTGATAGGTACACATGTTCCACCAAAACAAGTTCTTTCCCGAGACTATTTTGCAGAGGCACTGTTGCTCCATCCGGCACTCCATCCTTGACGATTGTGATTGGTTTAAAGAAATGACAATAAACCAGAGCATGTTTTTATCCCATCCCAGAATGCTGTGTGGACTCATCAGATAATAATAATAATAATAATAATAATTAATAATTAATATTCATACATTGTATATAGCACTTTACATGGTACTCAAAGACACTTTACAATTAAACCAGCACATTAAGCACATGAGCATAAGGCATGGGCCAGTATAACATTCTGATGGTGTGATAACCTTCAGCAAAAATATAATTTTTTCATATAAATCTGCAATATCTATCTATCTATCTATCTATCTATCTATCTATCTATCTATCTATCTATCTATCTATCTATCTATCTATATATTTGAACACCCTACTATTTTGCAAGTTCTCCCACTTGGAAATCATGGAGGGGTCTGAAATTGTCATCGTAGGTGCATGTCCACTACGACATAGTGGACATGCACTATGTGAGCAGTGGACATGCACTTTGTGAGCAGATAGATTATTGTATTGGTAGTCCCGAACTGCATACTACAAAAATCTAACCGCGGTCTAAGCTACCACGAGCTAATTTTAGCTAACGTTAGTTAGCATGTCAAACGGAGCTATAGTCTTTAAACGGCTCTGGAGCTAGTAAATCAGCACCTAGGAGAATGTAAAGTCCCACGTCAATGTTAAAATAGCAAGGTGACCAGTAAAACTACAGCAGACGAATACCCTTGGCTAATTAAAAAAATAACTTACTTTAAGATGCTTCTTCAGGTTGGAGGTGGAGTAATTTGGACGCTGAAAGGAGGCTGGTTGCTGGCAGGCAGAGGCTGCACGGCACAGTTAGCTGTATTTCATTCTCCCTGTTCGTTCTTTAATGTGAAATGCTGTTTGAATTTCCAAGATAGAAACGTATTGCTGCCCTGGCTCTGTCGTGCCGGTTCCGACTCCATTGTGACTGATCACGCGAATAGCTATTTTTTCTATTTCATATCGGGGCTTCTGGAAAATGCATTAAGTTGCCTTAATTTATTCAGAGTGAATAAACTTGTGAAACAGAGAAGTATCGTCAGGTAATCCATTGATTTCAACAATGTAACTATATTCTAAATACCAACTATTTAAATTGTAACTGTAACGGAATACAGTTACTCATAATTTGTATTCTGAATACGTAACGCCGTTACATGTATTCCGTTACTCCCCAACACTGTGGAGGCGTTATGGAGGGAAGCGTGTGGTGTCCTGGGAGGCCGGAAAAAAACAGAGACAAAATCAAGTGCTGTCAGCCTCCATCCTCGTCCACAGTGGGAAATCAGAGGAGCTGTGATTACCCAGAAACAAACGGGGCGCTGCTGTTTCCTGTCGCTCCGCTCTCCCGACACCTTTCTTTGTGTCTCGGGGGGGAATCTGAGCGCACTCGGTGCTGCACCGCTGAGGTGTTTCCATACAAGTCAGAGCACGACTCTGAGCAGGAGAAACATTAGCGGGCTTATCAGCATGACAGATTTTTAATTGTGATTTAGTTGTGTTTTTCTGTTAGTTTCATGCCACACAGCGGTGCTGTTATGTTGGGCTCTTCGACCCCAACTCAAATCCATGTTGTTCATTTTAACAGCTGCTCATCGTCTTGGTAGGGGTGCATGATATATCGACTCAATATAGTTATCGCGGTATCATGTCGCGCAATATTATATCGAAAGTGTGGCGATAAGTATGCAATATTTTATTCATTTTGTGGAGCACTGTTGTGTCCATTGGCTGTGTAGCTTGGTTGTGTTTGATTTAGAGCTTGAAACGCTATAATGGTCATCATTTTATTGGCCAGTTACCGCCACGTGCACATCAGCGCACGGGTCCACTACGTGACAAACCCTATGGAGCGTACCAAGTGTGTGCATATTTTGACAGAGTGACAGTGTAAGTGAAGAAATGGATAGAGACAACTAAACGGAATGAATCAGAGAAGCTAAAGAAAAGTTGTGTCCTGTTCTCTTTATTTATATATTTTATACTGTCCAACCAGTAGAACATGTCCTGTTCTGTAGACATGGTCCTTATTTATTTATTCATATTTGTACCAGTCCAATATGACTGTCAGTTGAAATAAACCTTTATATTTGTTGTGAATCTATTTTGATGCGTTTTCCCATAACTTTTGTAATTTTACATATGCTTAAAAATATCGAAATTAATATCGATCGCAATATTCATAATCGATATCGCAATATCCCATTTTGTCAATATTGTGCAACCCCAAAACGACCACCAATATGCATTGTGATCTGATCCTGAAACCACTTGCTGAGTTGGTCAGAAATGCATTTGACCACGTATCTTTTGTAGTGTAAATGCTAATGCGTCCTGACTTGTTCCCGATTAGACTGTAACCGGAAAATACATCATTAATGCAGGATGTGTCGTTGATGGGTTGTTTTGGTGACAGTGTGCCAAATGCTCTATAACTTTCACATTTTACAACCAGTTGGACAAAGTGTTGCGTGAGCTAGTGCTAGCTGGTTACTTTTGACAAAAGAATTGTCAACACTGGTCCAGTCAGCTTAGAGTTAGCTCCTCGGGTCAACAGGCTGGATTGGTGACAAGCTTGTCAGCTTATATTGTACAGCATGTCGTAGAGACAGACTTGAAGTTGTTGAAAAGTACATTTCTTTCTCTTTTGATGGAGTGAGACTAGCTCCAGTCTTTGTGCTAAGCTAGGCTAAACATGCCCTGGACTTATGGCTGTACTGAACACACTGAGATGAAACTGATCTCCATCAACGACTGCACAAGAAGATTTACCTCAATGTTGGAATTTTCCTTTAACACAACCTTTGTGTTATTTGTAATTTCAAATCTTACAACCTAATTTCTAAAAAAAAAATAACCTTTACACAAAAACTGAGCAGTTGAAGTATTTCCTCGCCCCGGAGGATCTATCTCCCTCCATCATGACAGAGGTGTGAGCAATGTGAGGATTTAATCAAGTGCCACGGCTGAGAGGAACTGCTGCTGTTCGATAGGAAATTGGTTTGATAATTGGGGGCTAACGGGCTATCACAATCACACCGCTGCGCTGCTGCTCCAAAGGGAGTACTGATTACCTGGTTATGTATTACAGGTCTGTACAGACCCTCATTTTCTTCATTGTTCCCCGGGCTCACAGAGTGTAATTTAGTGCCGGGAATGAGAGCGAGGCGCGACTGGTGGGAATGATTGGGTCAGTAAAGTATCGCCGAGTGAAGAATTCATTTCCAAATGAAAGAGAGAGGCGAGACACAAGATCAGCTGAATCTGTGTGTGTGTGTGTGTGTGTGTGTGTGTGTGTGTGTGTGTGTGTGTGTGTGTGTGTGTGTGTGCTCAGCTTTTCCACAGAGGATGCCTGCTGTGGATACTTTGGGTAAAAAGAAAACACAACAAATATATAATTAGTTTTATTTACATTATGTCATCACGTTATGTCACGCCATGAACACTTTTAAAAGTACAAAAACATTAAATACACATTAAAACCATCTTTATAGGTTAACTGCACTTAACTGCATCAGTTGATGCGCATATTTGTTCTGCAATTGTCTGATTGTATTGTGATTCCACTGTAATTGTATTGTTACTTAACGTAAAGTGCATTGTCTTGCCCTGTGTATAAAACATGAACATACAGTTAAAACAATAATGAAAACCTCGGTCTCCTCTGGAAGTCTTGTGTTTGAAATTTTGAGCTCTTTTACTTCGTCACCTTTCTTCCTGCTTGGCTAACTGTCATAATTACTACAGCCACTAGAAGGCGCCATCACTACAAACACTTTAAATATAGGTTGCAATTGCAGTCTGAAAAGTGTCTTGAACCTGTATTCTTTCTAATGGCCAGCAGGGGGCAACTCCGTGGTTGCTTTGAGTTGCAATGTGTTATGATGCCTTGTAATGAGATGTGTTCGTTGCTTTGTGTTAAATCGCCTTAGCTTGCATGGTGTTTCGTCACGTCAGGCTATGTTACATTGCGTAGCATCATGGTACGTTTCGTTACGATGTGTTATGTATTGTGTTACATTCATTACCTATTACCACTGCATTGTGTCATGCTGTGCTATACTATGCTACGTTGTGTTGCGTTATGTTGCATCATGTAAAATATGATTGCATTTGAATATTTACAGCTATAGTGCGTAGTTTGTGTCTCCGCCATGAGGAATTCTAAGTATTGACAACAACACTGTCGGTGCATCCACATGATACAAGCTTTCCGTCATCGCGCACGTGCCCCACGCAGTTGCTAGTAGCCGAGGAGGACACGGAGGATTAAAAAAACATGATGGGCTCTTCAGAAGAGGTCATTATCTTCACTCGAGTCACCGGACGCACAATCTTCTGAACATAGTCATACTGAGAAATCCAGAGAGAGTTGTGTGGAGCTGATGGTCTTCATTAGCTCTGTAGCAACTCATTTGGCAATGGCTTGAATGTAACGGACGGTCACTAATATTAAAGTTACGCACTAAAGCTTTAATGACATATTCCTGAAAAATACTTGGCATCTCTTCCTGCAGCTTTCACGGTACAACAAGGATTCATGTCAAATGTGTGGAAATCTTTTACAAAGGCTTTAAGACTTTTCCTTTAGATAACTAATTACTGTTTGAGTCGATTATATTTAAAATCAATCGCATAGACACTAATTGTATTTATATCTCATTATATACAGTACACAGTCTGTTCTGTGCAATGGTCATTTATTATCAGTTATTGTGAGTTACTTAATGCATTAAATGTTATAAATGTTACAAAGCATAATGATACTGTTGAGGGCAGTGAGTTATCATATCATTATAATGTCAATCATGATACTGTTATGAGAAGACCTTAGTATCTTCATTTATCACGAGAATTAGTTTCAGGAAATGCGTCTCTGATTTATGTTATTTTGTTTGAAGCTTACTCCTCCTAGATTTTCTCTCTGTAATGAGGAACATCACTTTCTGTTCTCCCTGGTGGGTTTCCCCCCCCCCAGGGACCGGCGGCCATCTTTAATGAGATGCACATATTGTTAATGCTGACAGATGTTTGTTCCATATTCTGTGGAATACATAACAGTATACTTTACAGTACAATTTGACATATGGCTAACTGATGATGGTCAAAGGAAGAGACATGTTGCATTATGGGAAATGTAGGATCCATTCTTTTTAGAGCTTGGAACTGAGGCTACATTTACATTGCTACGTTTTGGTTTTTAAGCAAGAGTTTTGAGCCAAAGGCGATCTACGTGCACACAAGTGTGTTTAGCTACAGTAGAAGAACCAATCTTTGTTTAAACTAAAACACCCAAACCGCATATTTCATTAACACTCTTGTATACCGGGTATGCGTGTGCCGGGGTAAACAGCAGGCAGCTGCAATGCTTGCTACATTGCTGGTAGTTGCCATAGCCTTAGGCTACATTTACAGTCCTACATTTTGGTATACAAACGAATATTTTTGGCTACGTTTACACCTCGCATTCACACTGCTCTGGCATTTCAGAGTCCTTAAAAACCGGAGACATTTGGAAACACTTCTGACCTCGTTTTGTTTTAGAATCTGCAGGGTTGTGTTGTAGTCTCAACGGCTGCAAACGGAGACCCTCGACACCATCACTGACGCCAATGTTTTGCCGCCTGATTGGGTCATGATGTCTTGTTGTCTGAGACTATTGGCGTTTTTCCATTACATGGTACCTGCTCGACTCGCCTCAACTCTACTCGCCTTTTTGGTACTAGCTAACAGGTACTTTTTTTAGTACCAGCTCCGTCGAGGTTTCAAGCGAGCTGAGGAGATACCAAAAGGTGACAGGAAAACCTGCAGACTACTGATTGGTCACTAATCACTGCGTCATCATTGCTAGCAACAGACGGGGGTGTCCTGAACAAACCCCCCCCATTTTTAAGTAATTTAGCCAGTAGTGTTTTTTTTTGCTGCTTCCAGCTTCTTTTGAAACAAGAGTAGCCGTAGCCTACGCAAGTGGACTGATGTGTATACTTGTGCGCTGGTGTGTGCATTGAGTCGGCATGTGTGTGTGTGTGTGTGTGTTTTGTGTGTGGAGAGTGTGTGATGAAGCGAGGGAGAAGTGAGAGAGTGAAGGTGATTCGGAGCGAATAGCGACTAGAGTCATAGTGAGAGAAACCAAGTGTCTCCTCTGTTCTTTCTGACCATGGTGGGAAATCTGTAGCAGGAAAAGTTAACCCTCTCCTTCATTTCATGTTGATAATGGATAAGGAGAACCAGGAAATGAGTCGGGGGGGAAATGCAACGCTATCAAGCCACCGCAGTTTCCTGCGGCATCGCTATGACGACCAGCCACGCTTGCCTCAGGATGAGGCGGTACGAAATCTGCAATGGAAAATGGAGGACGGGGCACCGCGGTCGAGCCGAGTAGCGTAGAGTCGAGCAGGTACCATGTAATGGAAACACACCATAAGCTTCAAATGTTTCGTAAACTACCAGCAACAGGTGGAGTATACGTGCTGGCTCCTGTTTACCCCGGCAAGCGCATGCCCAGTATATGAGAATGTTGATGAGATATGCGGTTTGGGCGTGTTAGTTTAAACAGAGATTAGTTCTTCTACTGGAGATAAAAACCAAAACGTAGCAATGTAAAGTAGCCTAAAAGTCAGGATATCTCTGACCCCACTGAACGTCCTGTGATTCTGTTCATTTCTTGTTAGCTGTTTCCTGCTCAATTAAACTCCTCAAAACACTCCTCCTCCTCCTCCTCTTCATCACCCCTCCTTTCTCTCTGTGGGCCAATCAGGGTGCCACAAAATGCAAATGTGGTTGTGTGAATGTCCTATTTCTTTATAAATAGCTGAGTGCGATGAACAGGAGGTGTGTACAGTAAACAGGATCATTCCTCTGATGTTGGGTTTGGTTTTTTGATTTGTGAGTTCACTCATCTCCATTTCCTTTGTAGATTTAAAGAATAGAGATGGAATATTTTAACCAAAGAAAAATCATATTTTTAGGAAAAGAGTCACAATCTGAAGAGAATAAAACTAATAGAGAAAGTCATACATTTTTGAGAATAAAGTCTGGTTTTCAAGAAAAAGTCATGAAGGTAATATAATTAGAATAGTAATTTTAAGCAAAATGTTATTTTAAGTGATACTTGACTTAGACCATTTTGCTCTTTGGGAGCATAGGTCATTCATGAACTTCCTCCAGCTGGTTCGGTGTTGGGCGATCTTCTCTGCTTCCTTCCACGATGTTGCTGCTTTCTTGAGTTCTGCTTCGACAGACTTTTTCACAGACTGTTTCATTGTCTTCCTGGCTTTCTTTTTCCTTGAGGGTTCCAGGTTAAGGTCTGTCTGGTCGTGTTGGAGGGTGGTTTTCTTAAGGTGTGCCCAATCCGCCCCATTTCCTGCGTTTTGATTTGGGTTTCAATTTGTTCTTGTTGTGTGGTTTTCCAGAGCCCTTCATTTGTAATTGTGTTAGGCCAGTAAATTTCCAGGATGTGTCGTAAGCATCTGTTAATGAATGTTTGGAGCTTATTTGATGATGCTTTTGTAGTTCTCCAAGTTTCTGCCCCATGTAATAAAACTGATTTAACATTGGAGTTGAAGATGCAGAGTTTCGTATTTGTGGATATGTATTTTGCGTTCCATATTCCATATTACATAGGCGTATTTTTATGAGAACCCTTTTTTCTCATTCTGTAAAAATTACTTCTAAAGTTGTATCATTTAAGAACACTAAGTCATAACATTGTAATTATAAAAGAAGTAAGATCTTAAGTTGTATTTTTACAAAAAAACAGTGAACATGAAGTTATACTTTTTCAAGAATACTATAAATGTTTACTAGAAAGAAAATGGACTATTAAACACTCTTAATTTTTAGAGAGAATCATTGCAACTACTAAATATTACAACTTTTTTTTTAAATAGTTCAGTCTCATTAATGTTTTCTTCCAAACAGCCACCCTACAATACTCTGTGATACCTCAATGTGTGCATATTAGGCTTTTTGGCTGTTCCCCTTTCCTTTATTGTGTTAAATATCTTTTTTGTGCACGTTATAGGTTTCCAAAGTGAAAAAGCCCAAAGTCCCCCCCAAAGGGACTTACCATCTCCAACAAAAACCACTGTTCACCAACTGCTCCAAACAGCTCTATTGTAGTCCAGCCTTTACTTCAGAGACCAACGTGGTCACTTTGTAACACACGTTATAATGCTCACCTAGCTGCTAGCATGGTACACCCTCACACTCTGCTTCTGACTGGCTAGTAGTCTTTATCTAGGTACTGTCAGGGCATGCCCTCATACTCTGCTTCTGACTGGCTAGTAGTCCTTACCTAGGTACTGTCAGGGCACACCCTCATACTCTGCTTCTGACTGGCTAGTAGTCCTTACCTAGGTACTGTCAGGGCACGCCCTCATACTCTGCTTCTGACTGGCTAGTAGTCCTTACCTAGGTACTGTCAGGGCATGCCCTCATACTCTGCTTCTGACTGGCTAGTAGTCCTTACCTAGTTACTGTCAGGACACGCCCTCATACTCTGCTTCTGACTGGCTAGTAGTCCTTACCTAGGTACAAAACCTGTATCTAAAACAGAGAGCTCAACTCACAGGGTAAAAAGAGGAGCTGCAGCAAAGTGCAGTACAACATAAATATGGTGTTTTTTGAAAATTAAACCATGTAAATCTATTCTGGTACAACCTCTAAATACAATTATGAACCTGAAGATGAGCATAATATGAGGTCTTTAAAATGAAATCATAATTTATGTATGATGAAGTGAAAGTTCGACAACACTGAGTCATTGAGAGATGTAAACAAATAATGCAAACATAATTAAATGAAGATGAAACCAATAAACTCCTCTGTCTCTCCTCCTCTTCCTCCTCAGTTGGTATCGTGTGGACTCGACAGTGGTGCGAGATGTCTCCGTGTTTGGACGATGAAGGCTGCGGTCTCCTGGTCAATCAGTCAGGCTGGACCTGCACGCAACCAGGAGGCCGAGTCAAGACCACCACGGTGAGAGCACAACCCGACCAGACTGAACCTGAACCTGAACCTGTGAATGATATCCTGTTGGTTTACACATAGTCTCGCATTGCCAGATCTTCCTCCACTGCGCTGCAGAGGACGGTCTGGCTAGTCCACACAGCATTCCTGGATGGTTTATTGGCATTTCTTGAAGCCAATCACAATCGTCTTGGGCGGCGCTAAGCACCGGACACAATGACGGTTTCGTCTCGTTTCATTAGATCGTTCGTTCATACTTTCGTTCATTCATTCATACAGTAGGCTAGGTTAGTGTTGTAGAGGTGAACTAGCCAGCTTGCAAACTGCACACAATGGCAAACAATGCTAATATTGTCGACCTGATTTTGGCGAAGCCATATATAAAGTCTTCCTTACGAGGAGAAACTTAGAATTAAACAGCAGGGTTAGATCAACACCTAAGATTGATTTAGTTTAAAAGATAGGGCACAGTAACAGCTCTCCTGGTATGACAAAATGAGCTGGCTGACTGGAAGTGCTGTGACAAAGAAAATGTACTGCCGGCCATGCGTCTTGATGAAACCATCTCACGGATGTGTTGTTTGGACAATTTTTATGATGTAGGCCGAAAATGAGCTTCCCCTTTTTAAAAGACCAGCAGCCGCCACTGATCTCAGAGGAATATGTTGTAGATTTTACATTATACTGCATAATGAGCACTTTTACTTTTCATACTTTAAGTACCTTTTACTGATAATAACTGTATACTTTTATTTAATTAGGGTTTTGAATACTTAATCCAATGCGTTTTTTAAACAGGCAAAATTTAAGGTGAACCTTTTTACTAACTTAACAGAAAGACCAGTTTTAGATTTAAATTAAAGATTTCCAGGCCGAGTAAAGTTGGTGCGAGGTCCCTGTGAGGAAGGCAGGTGTGCAGATACACACTGTTGGATTTTATTTTTATCATCCGCCTCTCCACATCGCTCCCACAGACATAGATATATTACTTTCCTCTGTGCTGTGACTCTTTATTACAGCACACACACACACACACACACACACACACACACACACACACACACACACACACACACACACACACACACACACACACACACACACAATGTTTTTATAGTTCACACAGTCAGAAATATTAATGTTAATATTACTAAAGGGAACTGTTACAAAATTAGAATAAAACTTACTCTAGAGGTGGCCGGTTAGCTCAGTTGGTAGAGCGGGCACACATATGCAGAGGTTTATTCCTCGACAGAGAAGGTCCAGGGTTCGAGTCCAACCTCCGACGGTTTTCCTGCATGTCTTCCCCCCCCTCTCTCTCTCAGCTTTCCTATCTAAGAAAGGCAGAAATGCCAAAAAAAAAAACTGGTTCTAGAGTTGGTGTGTTTTACTCCCTCTGTGTGTTTAATTTCAATCAAGAATCTGATTTTAACATTGGCTTCTGAATAACATAATAACATCTAACGAGGATGCTGCTGGCCGTTATTAAAATCACAGCGTGTGTGTGTGTGTGTGTGTGTGTGTGTGTGTGTGTGTGTGTGTGTGTGTGCGCGTGTGTGCGCACGTTGATTGAATAATTGCTACCCATGAGCCCTCTCCTCTCCGTCTGTCGTCACTCTTCACAGCGGCTGATTAACTGGAGTAGTTTCAAAAGCCTCTTCACGGAGCAGACATCCTCATCGCACCAACCAAGCCTCATTCACGATTTTCTGATTTTTAAAACGCAGCTCTTTATCTTCTTTCACTTCCACGTCAATGTCTGTTTAGCTCTTATTGAGGCTGATTATCTGATTATGTTTCAGTTTTCAGTTTGTGAGAGTTCCTGGTTTCTGCTTTGTGATTCTGCAGCAACCTGCACTCCGATCATAACTCACCTGTAAACTGTGCTGTGGCACTTCGCCTGCTAGTTTACATGTTTAACTGAGCTTGAAACTTCATCTTTGAACTAGATAGATAGATAGATAGATAGATAGATAGATAGATAGATAGATAGATAGATTTTTTTTATTGATCCCAAAAAAATGGGAAAATAATGGTGTTGCAGCAGCAAAAATATCAGACACACAGCACACATACAGAGTATACATTAAATAATAGGAAACAATATACATTAAATAACTAGGGGCGTAGCGATAGATTGATCTGGATCGATATATTGATACAATCCTCAATGATCTAATATCATCAAAGTGAAATTGATAGGCTGCATATCATCTTTAAGATGCGCCTTTATTTTGAAATTCCCACTTTATTTTATTCTTTCTCTTATAAATATAAAGTAGTATATAGAGTAGTTTGCTTTTCATTGAAAATGTCAGGAAGAGCTTACTAATAGTAATATTTTAGTTGCTTTTTGTAAATATACACTACCGGTCAAAAGTTTGGGGTCACTTAGAAATTTCCATTCCACTCCATTCCAGACACAATACCTGCTGAGATCAGTTGTATTGTTTTTTTTAACTAGGGCAGCAGTTTTCAGATTACATTATTTGCTTACATAATTGCAAAAGGGTTCTCGACTGTTGTAGAAAGAAGTGGCTGAAGAAACACTTGAAATCCATGCTTTTTGGTCTAAAAGTCATACTCAAATTAAAAGTAGTACAGCTCCCATATACTTTGACACTCAGGGGTGTGCCTGATATCATTGGAAAGGAAACATTCTCAAGTTTTTGTTACAAGTGTCAGGGCGATTCTAGGCCTTACTGACACAGAGTTACAGAGGCTAGAATGGAGATTTTTTATTTCTGTCCAAGTTATAAATCTGTAAAATTATTAAAATACACTGCTGTAAACACATCTGACAGGTGACAGACAACACAGCATTAGCCACGTCTCAGCTTACTACAGATCAAAAATTCAGAAGCTAAAAGACTCAAAAATGGATTTTATATGAATTCTTTTCTACAAATATGTCTGTGCGTTTTTTTATGTCTATTTGAAAAGTGCAAATAAAAAAGCCAAAAAACTACAAAATACAACACTTCTCAAATACACAAACAAA
Organism: Perca flavescens; assembly: GCF_004354835.1. Lineage (NCBI taxonomy): Eukaryota > Metazoa > Chordata > Actinopteri > Perciformes > Percidae > Perca > Perca flavescens. The sequence goes on from NC_041338.1 coordinate 33,229,169, forward strand.
CCCACATCAATCACCTTTCCAATGATATCAGGCACACCCCTGAGTGTCAAAGTATATGGGAGCTGTACCACTTTTAATTTGGGTATGACGTTTAGACCAAAAAGCATGAATTTCAAGCATTTCTTCAGCCACTTCTTTCTACAACAGTCGAGAACCATTTTGCAATTATGCAAGCACGTAATGTAATCTGAAAACTGCTGCCCTGGTTAAAAAAAACAATTTAACTGATCTCAGCTGGTATTGTGTCTGGAATGGAAATTTCTAAGTGACCCCAAACTTTTGACCGGTAGTGTATATAAATGTAACTGATTGTGTTAAAGGGGCCTACGTATGTATCCTATCGGTTGCATGCCCCTGAATTGAATCAAATAGAAATCGTATTGTGGCCGACTTTCTAATATCAGTAAATATTGTATTGTTGTCCAAAGAATCAATATGGTATTGTATCGTGATGAAACGTGTGATTTGCACACCTACTTTGAATTTGGGAACAGCGTTTGACAATAACAATTTCCACCCAAAGATCCACTTAATGGGAAGATAAAATAAAATCTGATTTCTTTAATCCCTAACTTTGATTACAGAAACCAGGGATAAGTTTACATGATTTTTAAAAAATCCGATCGCTGCAGGAAGCCAACTGTAACTGTTGTCTGGACGTCAGAGCTGAGATTTTTCCTCTCAAAGCTGACGGGCAGCGTCCTGCATCAACAACACCGAACCCTTCCGCTCTCTCCTCCTGTCCTGCGTTCTGGTTGGTCGGTTCGAGACGAGTTGGTCCACTCTCTGAATAATGAAGGCTGTCAAACCGCCGCTGACTTTCACAAAAAGCTTCCTCCTCTCTGCCCTGTCTGAGGAGCTTCTCCTCCGGTGGGAAAAATGGATAGCAGAGCGAGGAGCTGCTCACCGCCATGCAAGTCAGAGGTGGAGCGTTGCATCGTCGCCTCTCGGCCTCCTGAGGAAACACGCGCACTGCTGCAACACTTCAGGACATCTGCACAATGGGATTTAAAATTTTCCATTTTAAAGCGCTGTGTTTTCATGAAAGTGCCGCGAGGGGAACTCCGCTCTCCGGCCTGAAAGCGCCGTGAGGCCTTTAACTCGCACAAGCAAAAGAGCGCACATCACACCTGTTTCAGCATCACTTCACTGGTTACCAGTTCATTTTAGAATTCATTTTAAAATCTGGTCCTTACTTTTAGAGCCTTGAACGGACAATTATCAACAATTATCTTTCGGTATACACAATACTTCTTATATTCAGATGTCCTCCGAGCAGGCCTTTGGGTTTTAGTCTTTTATCCCACAATACTTTAGACTGGTTTACTGGTTGAAAGAGTTCAAACTTCCTTTTAGTCGTCATTCTATTTAAATGTTCTTTATGTATACAACCATTCAGGTTAAGAATAGTGTTTTGTGGAGTTGCGATCGGACTTACAGATCGATTGTCACTTCCTTGATGCAGTTCAGTGGTGTTTACAAGCTGAGGTGTAACGTTATCCGGCAGAAATGGCTTTCGTTCAACTTTGCAAAATGGTCCCGGGTTTGAATGTACTTATATTTGGTTTTGGCCGAGCAAACTCCAGCAGCACCTGCCATACTCCGCGTCCACTCCGCCATCTCCAAAAGCGTTGTTGATTACTTGATTAGTTGATCCCAGCTTCTAAAAGGTAATTATTTGTTGGTTTTCTTAGTCTTCTTCAATAGTAAACTCAATATTTTAGGTTTTGGGTATTTTAGGTTGTTCGGATAAAACGAGCAATTTGAATATGTCCACCCAAATCCAAATTGGGTTCATAAAAGTGCATCTGAATGTCTTGTGAAGTCTTTGTCGCTCAAAATTTCACCCAGACCCCCCAATATGATATGACCCCACCCCCCCACCAAGTCCCATTCTGCCCCATATATATACATATACAGTACAGTATACCCACTACAATACATTAAACTACACCACTGTTCACACGGGACACAAACAGCGGTCTCCGGGGTGAAAGTCTGCGTTTGATTGACTCATCCATCCATCCACCACGACCTCCTTCATCTCACAACACCGCAGTCAAGCGGTTGCTCTGAGCATCTCATTTTGCCATGGAGTATTGGACTATTGGAGTATTGGAGTTACTTGAAACAAGCCTTGCGGTGTGCCTGATTGGTATCAGACACTGAGGGCCACTGACCAAACTGCAGTATTTGACGGGTTGTAAAGGCAGCAATTAAAGACTGATCAGTTTGGGGTTATATGATGGACTTTGGCTACATCTAATGTGCATTTTCACGTTTTAATAATTCTGTGAACCAGACACTAAAGGCAACAGAAAAACAGCCTTAATTAACAGAGCCCCCATGCTTTATGCACCCATGCATTAATTCCTTCTTTATAACTGTTTGTAGATTGAACTTTATTTATCCTGAGGGGAAATTGTTGTGCAGCAGCTGCAGGACAAGGTAGGAAAGAGTGCACATCAGCACTGGCAGCAATGCCTAGCAGGTATTCAATCCACCTGTACATTTCACTGACGTTAAATACATCATTAATCTTTATTTTAATGCTGATATTGAGAACATTTCAGCTAAATAACAGCATGATGGACTCAACCGGGAAGCAGAGGATGCTGGGAGAAGATGTTTGATCCTCTGAGCTTTAGCTGATGAACATCTCTGACACACTGAAACTCTCTCAACTCTCATCTTCATTTGGTGGGTGGATGGCGGCGAGTTATTGCGTCTGCCGCCTCCGGCTCGAGAAAATCTTAACATTTTTTTTTTTTTTAAAGTGATCTTCACACACCCAAGCCAATCTGCTAATGAAGGACAGCAGATGTGATTGCTTTGCTGTGAGGCAAATTAAATTACAGAGACGCAGCGCCAAGTGGGTGGACCGACGCGAAACGCCGCTGTGTTTACACGAGCAGAGCAGTGAGCGTTCATTAAAGCTCAGAAAGAAGGATCAGAGGAACATATGACGTTCAAATTAGTCCCGAGGAGGTTTTACAGGCTTACAATGACGTACAGAAAGTGCAGAGGATTTAATTAGAGATGTATATAATGAGTCTGGGCGATGCTCCTTCACACAGTCTGATGTCTACACCTTGATGGGTGGAGAGGCTTTTTTAAACAAATGCCAGTTGTCCTTTCTCTCAAGATTTATTCCTGCTCCCTTTACGTACCAAAATCCATACGTTCAGGGTGAGATTTGTGAAAAAGCAGAGTGTTTTTTAGATCATGCACAACAAAACAAAACATGCAAAAATTGAATTACCCTTTCAATAACAAGGATTAGTTGTGGCATGCCAAAACACTTATTTACGCACTTCGATATTCAATGGAAAGTAATCTCACAATGAAATAGCTCAACGTGGTGTCAACATGAAACACAGCGCTTTCAAATCGGAGAGTTCATTTCGCGGCAAAAACTAAATACTTTCACCGAGGAAACGCTAGCCATGTTTTTCCTAAACTTCTTTAATCGTTTTGGTGTATGAGTCTGGGTGATGCTCCTTCACACAGTCTGATGTCTACAGCCTGATGGATGGAGAGGCTTTTTAAAGACCTTCATGGTCTGATGAAAGCCACTCCTTTACGTACCAAAATAGGTCCTATTTCCATTTCACCGTCAAAATAAAGCTATGGTATGCACTTTATTTTTGGTGACGTTGAAACAATCTTTCAGCATGTTATAATTCAATTGGTCTGAGCAAAAAATAGACTTCTGTATCTCCTCTCGGCTCTGTTTTCAGGCTTTAGGGCACTTTCACACCAGCGTTGTTTAGGTCGGTTGAATCTCACTAGAGTTTGTTTGTCCCGCTGCGGCTCGTTTGAGAAGGTGAGAACGCGGGCAATCGCACTCGGGTGCGCACCAAAAGCGGACCAAACAGAATACGCAAACTGTAGCAGCTTGCAGTGCTTCTCTCACATAAATATAGACTGCGGTCAAGCTCGCTGTCCGTCACTCGTATCTCTCAAACCAGCCGCCGCAAATACTGGCAGAGCAGAGCGAAGTCTCGGTGACCAGAGCAGACGTAGTAACGTCGCTCGCGAAACAATGTGTGATCATTTAGATGAAATGAGCTGGTTTGACTGTGGAGATGCAAGAAATATGCACTACTTCAGAACACAGGAACTTTCTTCCTGTATTTACTTTCTTGCTGCCGCCCCCAGACACATCCGACCAATAAGAGGAGTGAACGTTCTTGCGTGATTTGTAATGACGCATTTTGGTTCGCTTGGATTTTTCCAGGTGTGAAAAGAAACCGAACCAATGGGGAATCGCTCAGAGTTTACAAACTCATCAACTGATTCGGACCAAAGCAAACAAACTGTAGGTGTGACAACTCCCTAAGATAATATAGCCGTGACGGGAGACTTTGGCGAATCCCAGGTCATTTCAGAGAGAGAGCGTTCCTGTTGGCTGATCTGCACTTGCATTGCCGTGCGTCAGAGAGGAATTTTCAGCCATAATTGTATATAAAGATATATAGTTATAGACTGCTGTGCTTGTTTTCTGTACTATCTTGCTGTGCTTTGATAAACTAAATCTGACGTTACGGACAGAAACATCTCACCGCCAGTCAGACTGACTGCTAAAAACTCACCTGTGTGTTTCAGAGCCTGTAACTTTTCAGGAGAACTTTTAAACATCTGTTGGCTCCGGAAATCTTAAAAATGAATTTATAGCTTGATTTAATATTTTAAGAAGCTTTGGAATATTAATGAGACGATTTCTGGCTTTTTTTTTTTTTTTTTTTTTTTTTTTTTTGCTTTGGAAGTGAAATAAATAGTAACACAGCTCATTGTTTCCCTTCACCAGCCACAATTCATCATGAAGCAATTATGTCGGAAACAAGGCCGCCTGCTTTCCAGTTTACTCCCAGCTGCAGTATTTATCATGGGCACAGCAGATAAAACACACACACCTACACACACACAGACACACACACACACACAGAGACACACACACTGATATCTGAAGGCTGTTGTAAAGCAGTAATGTGACTAACAACAAGATGATGATCTAATCTAACCCCCCAATAATAAAAACTGGCCTTCATCCAAAGTTGTTGTTGCTCTTTTGGATGTTTTTTTTTTTTTTGTGCTTATTTTTGATAAATTGAACGTTTTTGTCACCTTTCTGGTAGGTTTTTTGTGTGTGACTTTTTTTTAAATGTTTTTGTCATCTTTTTGAAATTTTTTTTTTTCAACGATTTTGTCGCTTTTTCCGACATTTGTCGCCTTTTGACATTGTTATTTTTTTTTTTTTTTTTTTTTTCTTTTCACAATACATGCAGACCTGTCCTGGGACATGCCTGGATAGTTGGAGATCTCAACATCCCCCCCCCCCGACGTTGAACTCAAAGTTTAGCCCTCGTCATGGCAATTTCCTGAGGAGTAATGAACTTAATGAAAAGTCTTTCGGCAGATTTGGTATGTTTGGACACTTTGTGATCTTCACCAGGATTTAAAATAAAGTTGTGAGAGTTTGACGGAGCCGCAGTAGCTTTTAGGTTGGAGTTGAAGAGGTTAAACCGGCACCCTGCTGTTCTTTTTTTTTTCAGCTTTTTAGCTGAAAGCGTTGGATGTTTAATTTCTCACATTCATACATTATCATTACAGTCTGCGGAGCGAGTGTGTAATTTGCCGTTGCAAAGGTGTAATCAGACGTTGCAGCAGCAAGCAGAACTCATTTGTGTCTCGCTGCATCGGCTCGCCTGGAGTTCTTTCTGTTTTTTTTTCTCAACATAACCGTCCTTGAACAGAGTGTGTGACTTTACCTGTCTGCATGTTTCTGTATGTTGGTGTGTGTGTGTGTGTGTGTGTGTGTGTGTGTGTGTGTGTGTGTGTGTGTGTGTGTTGAAGCCTCCTCTCTAGCTGGTTGAAACCTGCCGAGGTACTTTGAATTTATTTGTACGGTCACACCGGGAGAGCAAAAGACAGAGGAACAAATCACAGTCTGCTCAATCAGAAAGAAATCCAATTCTCCTTGGAGAGAAGGACACCTATTTACTTTGAACGTGAACACGGCGCGATGCAAATTCAGAGACCAAATGTCCTGTAACCGTTTTTTAGAACAAAAAAGATTGCAGCTGCTTGTTTTCACCTTGTTTTCTGCTCAGATAGAAACTCTCAGTTTGACTGAAACTTGAAAAAAGTCAACGGTACATATTTTAGTTTTCCATTCACTTCACTTCACTACATTAACTCGACACTGTCAGAAAAAGAGGTACAACGCAGGTCCATTTTTGTTCCCTAAGGTACAAATTGTTGACTCTAAAATTCAATTTTAAGTTGTTTGTCTTTTATGTCTTTCACTAAAGGAAGAAAGGAACTTTTTTCCACTTAAAGGTACAAAATGGCTTTGTCACTGGGGCAGTACCTTAATGGGCTTCCTGTTCGCTCCCATTTGTTCAAAAAGCTACAAAAAGTTAAGCACTGTAATTTGTAACCATTCCACGTTTTTTTGTTGCTGTATTCACCACATTGACGGCCGCTGTATAAGAACGTGGCTGGCCGCGTAGGGAGGAGGTCTGGGTGGATGGGTGGGCGTTAACATACCGGACTTGAAAGCCAGAGAGCGGAGTTCCCTTCCTGGGGAAAACTAAAGCCTTTCTCCCAGGAAAGGCTTGTTCCTTATGAGTGTTTTAATACAAACCACGATCTTTTTCCTAATATTAACTAGTCGTTTTGGTGTCTAGTCTTAACTTTCGTCGGGGCAAAATGGTCATATTTTGTGGACTAAATTTAAACGACCGGCAGCTTGCGGTGCTTTGTTCCCGGCTCAAAGTCACCTGTTTTCGGGTAGTCTCGCTTTGCCAGACCATCCACACGCTGCGGGGCGGAGGAGGGTCTGGCTACTCCCCATAGCATATTGGCATGGGAGAAAAAAGGGCTCTGGTTTATTGGCATTGTTTATTGGACAGATCTCTGCAGGGTAAATCCAGACAGCTAGCTAGACCATCTGTCCAATCTGAGTTTTTCTGTTGCACGACTAAAACAACTTTTGAACGTACACATGTTCCACCAAAACAAGTTCCTTCCTGAGGCTATTTTGCAGAGGCACCGTGGCTCGGACCTCAGTGCCACCCAAGACGATTGTGATTGGTTTAAAGAAATTCCAATGAACCAGATCACGTTTTTCTCCCATCCCGGAATGCTGTGTGGACTAGCCAGATCCTCCTCTGCAGCGCTTAGGAGGAAGGTTTGGCAATGCAAGACTAGTGTTTATTGGACATTTTGAGTCTTAGTTCTGTCAAAATCAATGTATTGATGATGTTTAGCAAGAAAAAAAGTACATTTTGATGGATTTTCTCACTCGTATTAAAATTGTTTATTTTATTTGAGCAACTTCTTTCGTACTGAAACATGACGTCATCAGGCTCGTGTAGCTGATTTGTTATGACGCATTGTGTCCTCCAGGTCTCCTGACAGCGGCGGCAAGGACACACACTCCGCAGAGAGAGAGAGAGACTGGTTCCCATCGTCCATCGCCCATCCGTCATCACCAAGCGCACCAATCATCAGCCGCTAACAGAGCCAAGGGCCGGGGCCGGGGAGTCGTCACTTCCTGCCTCATGCTTGGGCGAACTGTGCAAACTCCAGCCTGAAGTTCTTCTTCTTTCTGGAGGAAAAACAACCGTGTTTATTTTCCAGGAGATTTAGAAAAAAAAGAGGAATATTATGACGAGCTGCTGTATGGATTTGTTTTTCGTTTGGCAACAAACTCTGTTTCTTTTTACAGACCAAAGATGAACAGAGCCGACGATGAGACGTTTAAAAAAAAAAAAAAAAAAAACATATCTCTGTAAAGAAACAAACACATTGTGATATTACACAGTAAGTGACTTAACTGAGCAAAGTTAAATTGTACATGACTTAATGATAAAAACATGTATCAGTGTGAGGAGAGCTGTCGATGTTTCTGTCGGGACAGTTCAGATGTTCACGTGCCAAACATCAGTCGGGTGGAGAAGGTGAAAAAAACTAATGAGGCATTTTTATGATGAGAACATTAAACATTGTGCATTTTTATCAGAAACTGAAGACACATTTTCAAGTTTGGAGTCAACCAGGGCAGGAAAAAAAAATCAGTGGTGGAATGTTACTTTACTTTTACTCAAGTACTGTACCTAAGTAACATTTTTAGAGTAGTGGTACTTAACTATTTTCTTTTCATGCCACTTTAGAGTATATCCCACTTATTATCCCACAATATTGTACTTTTTACTTCACTACATTTATTTGACACCTGTAATTACCTTACAAATTAAGATGTTTGCACACAAAACATCAAAAAAGGTAAAAGTATAGCTGAAATGATTAGTTGACTAATTGATCGACAGAAAATGAAATACAGCGCCTCCTAGAGGTAGTATGCTATGTCCACGTCCAACAAAAATCATCCCTGTCTCCGAGAAGATTATGTCCACATACAACGAAACTGCATTCTCAATTACGTTTCGAGGGAAACGTATTTTCCAAAGGCCGGCGCACGTGTTGAAACAGTCGCTGTCATTTGAAGTGGTTAAAATTGTGAATTGAAACAAAACAATTTGGTTAGGTTTAGAAAAAGATGATGGTTTGGGTTAAAAATGTGTCTATATCCTCGACGTTCCACTTCCGGTATTGCTCAGTTGCCGACGGGAATTCCACCAGATTTCACCCATTTAGGCCGGATATCCATTGCCTTGGGCTTCCTTTGTGTTGGCATTTCAAACTCCGGTGGATTTATGAGGACTGTGGTTAACTGCTCCTCAGATCTCTGCAGGGTAAATCCAGACAGCTAGCTAGACTATCTGTTCAATCAGTTTTCTGTCGCACGACTAAAACAACCTTTGAACGTACACGTGTTCCACCAAAACAAGTTCCTTCCCGAGGCTATTTTGCAGAGGCACCGTTACTCCGTCCGACGCTTAGCACCGCCCAAGACGATTGTGATTGGTTTAAAGAAATGCCAATAAACCAGAGCACGTTTTTCTCCCATCCCGGAATGCTGTTGGGACTAGCCAGACCTTCCTCCTCCGTGACGCTGCGGAGGAAGGTCTGGCAATGCGAGACTAGGTTAAAATCTGTATGTTTTTAAGATCATTTAGGAATGTATACATAGGTAAAGTCAATTACGTTACGTAAAAAAGTCAACCTTGACTCCTGGTTTCACACGGTCTCCTGGGTGAAATGTTTTTTTTTTGACACATCCATTCACCCTGACCTGCTGTCTACGGTAACATTGATTAGAAACCTATTTGTGATACGTCAAAAATATAACAAAAAGTAGCCGGTACAGCTCCAAATCTTAGACGGTGTTTCAGGTGCACATCAGTGACAAAGATCGAAGAAAAGAAAAGCTATGGCAGTCACAGGAATCTTCTTATTTAATGTGGGCAAAATCTCGTAAAATAAACCCACATTAAATGAGAAGATTACTTATCTGTGAGAGCCGGAGTTTTTGTTTTCTTTGATACGTCCAAAACAAATGTAATCCTGGACGAGATACGTTTCCCTCAAAACGCAACTGACAAAGCAGTTTTGTTGTACGGGAGGTACATTTTTAGGAGACAGGGCTGACTTTAATATTGGAATTGTTTTTTTGTGAAAATAAGACATTGTTCTTTGGTAGGAGGGCATGAATAAATCCAGTGTGCAACAAGAAAAAATTCAAGGCACTCGTCTACAACAAAGGTCAAATACCTTTATTACATCTGGCACATTCTAGATTTGTTAGAATGTGCCAGATGTAATAAAGGCATTTTACCTTTTTCTAAAAGTTTTCTCTTGATGCTCACTGGATATTTTCCAAGATGTTAGATTTCAGTGAGCAAAGTTTCCACGTTTTCATCATAAAAGCTGCAGGATTCTGAATGATCTGTGGCTCTTCTCCACCGGACTACATTATGCATTCAGTCAGATTTTACATTCTCTGGTGCCACATGTGGACAACATGCAGTCATGTTAGGTTTTAATGAAACAACCGGCAAACCATTCCACACTAGAAGCTAAGCTGTCATGTCTGTTTGGGGGTAGGAGCATTAAATGTATTTTGAAAAGCCTAAAGTTCTATATTTAACAATTTTTATATGTTGTATCTTTGTAGAAAACCTTTATTTAACGCATTGCTGCTGTTCAAAGCTTTTTTACACCACTTACTCATAATTCATCCTTTATAAAGCATTTATAAGTTGTAACTAACGGTGTCATTACTTGTTAATGAATAATGTACTAATAATTGCTAAACTTTTGGTTTGCTAGATAGTGAAACAAATCCTTTGGCTGGTTATTTATGCAATTAAAAATTACTAAAGGTTTCTTACAAGAATCCCTCACGTCTGCAGCTTTAAATGTTTATTATTAATTAGTCCATATCTACAACGTTCCACTTCCGGGATTGCTCCGTTTGATCTCTTCAGGGTAAATCCAGACAGTTAGCTAGACTATCTGTCCAATCTGAGTTTTATGTCGCACGACTAAAACAACTTTTGAACGTACACATGTTCCACCAAAACAAGTTCCTTCCCGGGGATATTTTGCAGAGGCACCGTTGCTCCGTCCGCCCAAGACGATTGTGATTGGTTTAAAGCAGTGTTATTTTGTGCCAGCGCCCCCCTATCCATTATCCAGGTCCCTAACGCCCCCCCTCAAATATTATGTAGGCTAAATGCCCTGAATATTAATGATTACGCCCTAATATAGGCCTATTATTGTTATAAAAAAAATCAAAAACTCAAATCATTGAATGACAAACAACACATGTATTAGTTTCCCAGGTATCAAAAAAGCCATGTGAATAGAAATTATATATATTTACAGGTTTTAAAAAAAATGCAACCATTGGACATTCAAATTAAATAACAGCAGCCAATCGGAACGACTAGATATGTAACATTCAAACTAATATATAGGTATTATCAAAAGGCCTGCTGCATGGTGTGAACCTCAGCACCTTTATAAGATGACTATAATTTGAATGTCCTTTTTTGTTTGTGAAGTGACCTTGGGTGTCATGAAATGCGCTTTAAATAAAATGTATTATGCTTATTATTATTATTATTATTATTATTATTACAAACACTAACAGTAGCCAATCAGAAACCGCTAGCAATGTAACATTCAAATCTATTTTTTATTCAAATCTAAAATTGAATTGTTCCAACGGAAAACAAGCTGGCACTTATCAAGGGGTAAAAGCAGAAGGATTACACACACACACACACACACACACACACACACACACACACACACACACACACACACACACAGACAAGTCTGTATCACTATCTTTGTGGGGACTTGTCATTGACATAATGCATTCCCTAGCCCCTTACCCTAACCTTAACCATCACAACTAAATGCCTAACCTTAACCCTTACCCTCACCCTAACCATAACCTAATTCTAACCCTGATCCTAAAACCAAGTCTTAACCCTCAAACTGCCCTTTAAACTCGTAGGGACCAGCACGCACGAGGCTGTGCAGACCCCACAAGGATACTGTAGTCCCCGGTTTTTGGACCCCATGTATATAGTAAAACAGGTACAAACACAAACACACACACACACACACACACACACACACACACACACACACACACACACACACACACACACACACACACACACACACACAGACAAGTATTTTGGTGATGACAAACGACTTGAAGAACGACACCTACTGCCGAATGGAAATAAGTTTACAACCTTTGAAAGTTAGTGAGAGACGTTTTTAATGCTTAGAAGAGTCTAGCTATGTTTGCTATTGCCTGTCTTGGGAGTAAATAGCAGAAAAAAACGTTTGGAGAAAACGCAAGCCCACATCGCGCTGTGTTTTGTGGAGGTGTGAGAGTCCCGTACAGTAAACAGTGACATCACTTCCTCTATCGCTTCCATAAGAAAGTTTTAAAACACCAAACACAAGCCCTGAAATGGCTTGTACTGGAGTTAATGGAACAGCTAAATGTTTGACAAACACCAAAGAACCGTCAATATCTCTCGCACGTCTCTTTTCTTTCTCTCTTTCTCCGTGAAATGAAGCTGCATTCATGTACAGTAGGAAACGTTGTGTTTAATAAACCATCTGACGAAAAACTGTTACTTTGAAATATAGTCTACTTGAGCTACATTGGGGGGGTTAAAGAATACAACAGGACATTGCGGCGATTGCTTTTTTTTTCTTATCTAAACGCAGCTTCATGTAGTAGCCTAGCTACAGAGCTAATTTAAGACGATGCTCTGACGTCCCGTTTCAATGAAGGCAGCACGGAGCTGCACCAAACAAAGCTGACAGAAGCACAGAAAAGTTATAGTGCGTTATTTTTGTCTTGTAATCGCGACTAGTAGCTCGAGTGTGACGTCACATCCATGTCGAAAAACGAATAACCTGCGGGGTTGTTGCGTTCTTTTTGTCACACGATACTACGAGTCTGAGAAAAGATGGATTTTTGTAACATTTTAGTAACATTTAGGATTCTATTCACCCAGTTATTGACATATTACACAAATATATTTCACAGTTTGATACATGAAAATTATGTTTTGATTAACGTTAAAGTTAGGCTACTGCTCTGCTTTCTGCTCTAGACTCGGCTTAAAGCCGTTGTTGTCATATAGTAACCGAGCGTCTCTAGCCAATTTCAGCTGCACAAGCTACAAAATAACTAATCAGGCGGTATTTAACTCCTAATAAGACTGTAGAGACATGCCTATTAGGTAGTAGTATACAGTGCTATGTGTACGACTTCTTCATTTGGTTACAATAAAGACAAAAGTGCTTAAAATTGTAGAAAACCACAATGTTTACTACGTGTGATGCACGACGTAGCCATCTTTGAAAGTGAACTCGGGGTCCTCTGAGTTCAGACGACTTGACGAGTCGTATATATACGACCTCGGTGGCGTTATATTTGCAACTTCCGGTTCGTAACTCCGGAAAACGACTCGTAGATCGACTTCGGTGGACAAAAAGAACGCACCATTAGGATACCCGTCTCGTCCAGTCGCAGTGCTGTAAACTGGCAGCTTATAATGATACAGACTACTTATTCTTTAGTAGTTTAAGTGTAAACATGTATTGTTATTGTGAATCTTTGGTTTAAACTAGCTTTCAAACAAACGCCCCCCAAGGCCTCCTCAACGCCCCCCTTTCCAAAATATTGCTTCCAACGCCCCCCATCATCTTCTGAACGCCCCCTGGGGGGCGGTACCGCCCCCGTTGAGAAACACTGGTTTAAAGAGATGCCAATAAACCAGACCACGTTTTTCTCCCATCCCGGAATGCTGTGTGGACTCGCCAGACTCTCCTCCGCAGCGCTGTGGAGCTCTGGCAATGTGAGACTAATTATTAATAATCAGAATGTCACATAGCTGAATAAAAGAGCTAAAAACAAAAAGACTCATCAAGTGCCATGGTGGATTAGCATTAAGAAACAACGATAGAGTCATTAGTTACAACTTATAAATCTTTTTTTTATGAGAAAGTGGCGTTGAATTTTCCTTCATTTATTGTATTTTTATGTACACAAAATCCCAGAATGCATTGTGTCTGTAAGTCATTGCCTTATTTCATCTCAGTCTCCATCAGCCGGAGGAGATAAACTCACCAACCGTCTTTATTTTCTCTGCCAGTATGATCCATATTTTTCATTAAAAGAGAACATAAGTTCATCTGTGTTTCATCTCAAAGGTTTTCTTCTAACAAATTAAACAGTTTATGTGGAAACCTAACTGTCCCGTTCTTGTGCTGCATGTCAGTCAGTACGTCCCAACCCAGAGCATCAAAAAGGAAGTCAACCGTCCTGACGCTAAAGGAGACTTTTAGCGTGAATAACAAACGCCGAAGGCACATGACCAAGCCTCCGTATTTTACGCAATGGGAGGGTGAGAATGTGTTTACTGCATTCATGAGCTCAACATATTAATCAAGATGTTGTTAATTGGAAGATTTGATCACGCTAAGTTCACAATTTTTACAATTTACTATTTTTAGAGAGGTAAATCTGCAGCAATTGTTAGTGCTTTATTGTTACAGTAGGTCTGAAAATAAAGATGTCCTGTATGCTACAAGTGTTGCTGCAGTTTTGGCCTTTTCAGGCCTTGAACTTTCTTATGCACCTTGGAAATTGGTGAAGTTTAAGTTAACATTTTTATGGAAAAGGAACAAGGCAACGTATATAAACTGGGAACTATATTCTCCGAAAGGCGAAGCAGTGCTACTTCTGCTACTTGGGCGGGGTGATATGCTTGCAGCACCTGAGAAGCAGAGAGAACCAAAATACAGATGCATTTGAGGGGACATATGCCACCATTAATCATATCTTATTTATCGATGTTAAAGATGGACCAGGACAGCACTTTATTTGAAGGGCCACAAACATGATGAAATAATGTGTAGTTAATCATGATTACAACACTACAATTCAGTTTCTTTAGCCTGTCACTTTAACTACTGATTTACCTATGAAGAACACATTAACATTAATAATAAATCAGATGTCATGATGATTCAAATACCTTAATTGATGCATTAATTAGCATATTGTTCCTGCATTAAGTCATGAATGAGAGACGATTAATCATGGTACATTACTGATTCATGAAGTACTACATAAATGAATGCATGCTTTTTCATGCATGAAGTCATGCATGAATTACCTACCTTTAGATAAGCACACAAAAATAATGATTATTCATGTTGTTTTTGCATAAACACACTCTGGTACATGTCTGTAAACAGGTGATTTATACACACAGCTGGTTCCTCAGACTGACAGGTGTTACAGATTCTGTCGTCTCCCTGTCAATCAGAAACCTTCAGACGTTTTTTTTATTGATGAATTCAGCGACTGAATGTGTCCGTTTCCAGGCCTCAGATGAACTAAAAAATACTGAGCAGAATGTAGGCTGAGCTCTCTGAGGCTTCACTGCTCTTACATTATCCTTTTTTATTTATTAACTTTATATTCTGGCCTACTTCTTTCCCCCTCAGCACTATTAGCCCACTTTTACACACAGAACAGGAAAGGAAGTCATCACTGTGGCTTTAAGGTTCAGTTAGAGCAGCAGCTGAACCGTGTCTTGTCCTTTATAGGAAATTTGTGAAACCAAATGTCCAATGTCCGGACTTCCCCGCACCTGCAGACTCGCAATCTATACCGCCTCATTAAGTCCACAAGGAGCCTCAAGACCACTTTCTGCAGACTTCCAGCAGGCTGCTGTCATGAACCAATTGTACAAATAGCTACGAAAAGTAATGCATTGCAATCCGTATGTATTCCACGTATTTATTATTGCTGTATTCACTGCTGTATAGAGCTACATTTACATTGCTACATTTAGAAGTTCTAAAGGTCCCATTACATGGTGCTCTTTGGATGCTTTTATATAGGCCTTAGTGGTCCCCTAATACTGTATCTGAAGACTCTTTTATATAGACCTTAGTGGTCCCCTAATACTGTATCTGAAGTCTCTTTTATATAGACCTTAGTGGTCCCCTATTACTGTATCTGAAGTCTCTTTTATATAGACCTTAGTGGTCCCCTAATAATGTATCTGAAGTCTCTTTTATATAGACCTTAGTGGTCCCCTAATACTGTATCTGAAGTCTCTTTTATATAGGCCTTAGTGGTCCCCTAATACTGTATCTAAAGTCTCTTTTATATAGACCTTAGTGGTCCCCTAATACTGTATCTGAAGTCTCTTTTATATAGGCCTTAGTGGTCCCCTAATACTGTATCTGAAGTCTCTTTTATATAGGCCTTAGTGGCCCCCTAATACTGTATCTGAAGTCTCTTTTATATAGACCTTAGTGGTCTCCTAATACTCTCTAATAATAATAAAGTCTCTTTCCCAAAATTCAGCCTTGGTGCAGAATTACAGCCACTAGAGCCAGTCCCACAATGAGCTTTCCTTAGGATGGTCCTTTTCTGTGTCTGTAGCTATTGAGGAGGAGAGAGGGGGGGGGGGGGGGGGGGGGGGGGGTGGCCTTGACCAACTGCCACTTTGCTTGTTTGAAAGCCATGATATCTCGCGCTTTCTCATGGGTGGGCCAAATTCTCTGGGCGGGCAAAGCAGAGAAAGGGGAGGTAACCTTGCTCCTTATGACCTCATAAGGAGAAGATTCCTGATTGCTCCATCTGAGCTTTCATTTTCTAAAAGGCAGAGCAGGATACGGTTTACACCTATCACCATTTCTAGCCACTGGGGGACCATGGGCAGGCTGGGGGAATGCATATTAATGTTAAAAAGACCTCATAAAGTGAAGTTTTCATGCCATGGGACCTCTAAAATAGTATGGACGTTCTTGTATACTGGGCATGTGTGTGCTGGGGGTAGACAGGAGGCATTAAACACGAGACATTATGACCCAATCAGGCGGCGAAACATTGGTGTCAGTGTCGGTGTTGCCAAAGGTCTCCGTTTGAGGCCGTTGACACTGCAACACAACCCCGCAGATTCCAAACCAAATCGGGGTGTCAGAAGGGTTTTCAAATTCCTCCCGTTTAGGGACTCGGAAATGCCAGAGCAGCGTGAATGTGAGGTGTAAATGTAGCAAAAGACATTCGTTTTTTTAAACCTAAACATAGTGATGTAAATGTAGCCTAAGAGCGTCCTGAATCGTCATAGGAAGGAGGTTTGGTGGATGGTTGAGTCCTAAATCCCAGGGCTTTCACGCTGAGGAGTGGAGTTTTTGTCCCAGTAAAAACACAAGACTTTCACCCAGGAAACGCGTGTTCGTTTCCCCAGGAGTACTACTTAAGGGGGGCCGGTGTTTCAATCCAAACCACAATCTTTTTTCTAATCCTAACTAGTCGTTTTGATGTCTTAATTTAGCTCTCGTCGCCGCAGGACAGACTCAACTGCAACGTACGGTGGCCTAAAGGGTCAAACACACCGCAACTTCAGAAAACATGCAAATAGACAAAACACAAGCAAATTAAGAAAACATCTTCATTAATTTGACAAACCATGCGCAGCATTTAGCAAACATGCTGCAAATACACACATTACATGGTCTCACAACCACAAGGTCTGGTTGTTAACATGAGACGTTCAGAGAGAAGTCACCTGGGAGATGGAGGAAGGTAGAGGGGAGAGATGATAGCGAGGAAGTCTTTTTGTTGCTTGTTGGACACTGAATCATAACCATCATCCCTGAAGCATTTTGGTGTAGTTTCTGTCCATTTGTGAGCCTTAATGAACTGAAACCAACACTGAGCTCGGTGCACGGATGGTAAAAAGATGAGGACCAGAGGCGACTGCATCCTTTTATTGTCGTGGTTGCATGTTGGTGAGTTTCTGCTGCCATAAAGCTGTGTAAAACACCTTGAGCATTCAGATCATTGTCTTTGTTGAAAACTCCCTGCGGGACTGATGAGCCGACGTCACTCCTTGGACTCACGCATTTGCGCACATGCGCAATTTCGCCATTTCCTTTTTGTAGTTCGCTGCAGACACGAGTACAGCTGCTCCTAAAGTTGCACGTTACTTATATAGCATTCTGTTGTGTTGCCGTGTGCGTTATTGAGAACGTAAGTGCACAATTTTATGTCCATGCTGGTGTTGCATGTATCTTTGTTGGCGTAGCTAACATAACAGTATTTTCTTTACTATAGTTCAGGATTGCATGCTTATGTTTACTGTAATGCTAGGAGCTTACTGCAAATATGTCATTCAGAAACAATAGTTAATACCTTGATTCATGGATGCATGTTAGCACAGTGTTGTACATTCGTTAATTACAATCCTGCTGAGGATTAGTTCAGCTGCTGCACTCGCGATGGTGTTGCTGGTTTAATTGTTGAAGCGCATTTCACCGTGCCATTTGCGCAGCTGGTGTATCACATGACTATTGCACCCGTACGTAGCTGTTATGTTCATTTGTGGTCTTAGAGCGCCATCTAGTGGCCAATAGATGTAACTGTACAATGAGGCCCGCAGCGTATTCACATTGCAATTTATTGGTTTCCAGTACTATCCAGTATTATTTGGTTGTTTGCACAGCAACTATTTATTGCATAGCAATTATGTATATTGCATATAATTGTGTATATTGCAGTTGTTGCTTATTGACCTGTAATCTGTATATATGTGTATTCGTTATGTACAGGTTATATTTACATATTCTGTATTTCTCTATTTTACAGAAAACCACACAAACACATACTATCACAAGCAACAAGCACTGTATTCACATGCTGGGATTGGATGTCAATAAATCTGTTGAACTAAAACCAAAGGTTGCAGCGACTCTCTTACCGGAGTACATAGCCAGCTCGGGTAGCGCCAGCACATAACGTACACGGACTTCACAGTCTTACTGTACCAGCTGTACAGCTATCTGTGTGTGTTCAGCTCAGTCCCTGATGTGAATGTGTGTGTGTTTTGAAAAAGCCTGGGGTAAGCACAATTTTTTTTAGCTCAAGTTGAAACATTTTCTACTCACACAGATGCATCTTTGAATCCAGTTGCGCCGCTTTTGATTGCTTCTTTCCATTGACATTGTGCTTATTTTGGGGAGGCCCTTGCTCAGTCTGTGGGGACGAGGCTTGGAAACCTACACACTTAAAAATGATGGGTTAAAAATAACCCAACTTGGGTTGTTTTATAACCCAACCGCTGGATCACTATTGCACCGGACCAACAGTAGTTAATTTGACCCAGCAAGATGGGTTGGTGATTTTTAACCCAACAGATGAGTTAAATATTCTACCCAAATGCTGGGTCAAATTAATTATAATTCTGGGTTGATTCAACTACATACATTTGTTATATAGTGTACCCAAATGCTGGGTCAAATTAATTATAATTCTGGGTTGATTCAACTACATATTTGTTATATAGTGTACCCAAATGCTGGGTCAAATTAATTACAATTTTGGGTTGATTCAACTACATATTTGTTATATAGTGTACCCAAATGCTGGGTCAAATTAATTACAATTTTGGGTTGATTCAACTACATATTTGTTATATAGTGTACCCAAATGCTGGGTCAAATTAATTACAATTCTGGGTTGATTCAACTACATATTTGTTATATAGTGTACCCGAATGCTGGGCAAAATTAACCTATATGCCAGATTAATTCTAACACATTACAGTACAATTTAAGAAAATAAATTGCAATAAAACTGTTAAACTACAAACCTAGAACAGAATACATGCTAGATGTATGCATATATTATTTAATAAACACTTAAACAATACAAAAACAAAACAACATAATGGAATCTTTGAAAAAAATGCATTATATCAACAATATAGTGGAACTGGTGCAGTTCATATCACTCAGGTAGGAAAACATTCAGAGCAAAACAACAATTACGAATGAACTGGCTGAACATTCAACAGGTATATACTGAACAAATTCAAATTCCTATTAAAAAGCTGCTATTAAGAGCCATTAGCTCTACTTGCAAGCAAGTATTCTACTTTGAATAAACTTTACCATTTTAGACTCCCCTCCTGGCATTTCACGTGACCAAGTTTCAAACAACTTTGATGCAGCATCCCCATGCAGGACAAGCCTGTGCAATCTATAAAATGGAAAACACATTTTTAAAACCAATTCAATGTGGCACACTAATAAAACATTATAAACAATGCATCCTTATACAGTATGTAAGATCATATTTCCCTATACCTACCATGCCTTTGGTCATTAGGTGAGGGAACTCTTCGAGGATCTGATCGATGGTCCAATTGTTGTCCCTAATTCACTTGGCCCTGTAGACTGCTGTGTTCTGCATGTAGTTCTCTATCTGGCTGAGGGGCTGAGAATTATTTCTCAACGATTCTTTAAGCTGTGACCCACGTTCGTCTGATATGGTACAGTCTGTAAAAAAGAACAAGAAAGTTGTCATTCACTGAAATATGGATGTTTTGCTTCATCAAATAATTTTTCAGTTTAATAATTACCTGGTATGAGAGCCCTTGCTAGAGCGCCATCATCTGGCGTTTGTGGTGGTGTCTGTGCCGTGCTCTGCAACCTGCTGGTTGATCTCAGCCGCTTCCTGACGTTCCGCAGCTTTTCCTCCAGGAATCCAGTGGCCGGCTCTATTCATCTATTGGAGTCACTTTGACATATTACGTGGAAGCTATTGAAAAAAAGAGGAAATTATGTTTCATAAGAATTCATGTCTGAAAAGGGCTTTAGTAGCAATGCAGACTTGATATGCTGTGGATGGGAAAACATATTTCTTACCTTTTAAATCTTTCGACAAGGTCTGGCACTCTGTCATAGTGTTAATGACAAAGCTATCCATTGATCTGAAAAGAAACACAAAAAGAGCTTAAGCAAAGATACAATTGCTATTGTATTAACTATTCAGATATCACCATGTAAAAGCAATGCAGACTAACAGTAGAATGTAATCCAATGTGAAGATAACAGCCATTTTATTTAGCATCACAATCCTCCCTCTCTACCTATACAATTCATATGACAAATTGCATGCATGTAAATTGTTTTTACCTTTTTACAAGAATATTTGTGGCTGCTCAAAGCATAGCCTTCAGGGCACGAGTGTCAGTACAACAGTACAGCAGTGGTTCCCAAACTTTTTATTATATATTTCTTAACCCTTAACTCAAGTGGCCCTTGTCGTTTGCCAGGCCGCCATTTTAAATAAGCATTTGTTCTTATCTATTGTGGGTCACCACATTACTTAAATAAATGCACATACATGCATTTAGTCAGACATATCAGGTTATCTCACTGTTTTTACATACTTTAATCAGTCATACACTGTTATGCCTTCACATTTCACATTAAAAGCTTCAAGGAAAAACAAGCGCGTTCATTTACAGCCAGTTAAAATAATATAGCTAGCAAAGCAACTAACTGACAGCCAGTTGGCTAGTAAACTATCTAGCTAGCTAGCTAGCTAGATAGTTTGTTAACTGCCGAATTACCTGGCTAGCTTGAAACTAGCTGGCAAATTAGCCTGGTGAACTCAATAAACATGACCATATGCCCATGGGCATTATGAACTTGTTTCATTAATTCATTAATATAATTCAGACCAAACGGATAAGCTGTAGGTTATACATGCTTCCATGATAACGGCTAAATGGCTAACGTTAGCTAGCTACGTTGTTAGCCAAACTAACCAACTAGCCTCACAATATAAAGATAGTACTTTAGTAGGTAACGCAACACAGACAATGTGAATTAGACATGTAGCTAGTGTACACAAACCTTTTATTATGTATTTGCCTCGTTGGATGACCAGACTGGTTCTCTGCTGTGACAAGCGCTCGGTGTGTGGACTCTGCTGATGATCTGATGCAACCCAATGACGTTCGAAGCACAAACAACCCAAGTGCTGGGTCAACCGATGTATGTTGGGTTGATGGATTTTGACTCAACACATGAGTTGCACAAAATAACCCAACTTCCATATAAATAACCCATAATGGGTAAAACATTTCATAACCCAGCGGTTGGGTAGATGAAATAACCCAGCATTTTTTAGGGTGTAAGAGTTGCCGGTTCAAGCCCCCCCGTCTACCGTCTACAACTCCGGAGGATCAACATTTAGATTGAATCTGTGCTTCTTTTTCAGAAACCAGCGAGAGATAATTAGAAACAATTATTCTATTTAGATGATCCACAGAAAATGTATCATGAATTCATTTCTGTTTGCAGCTTCTCCAATGTGAGGATTTGCTGATTTTCCTACATTTTTACCAAGTGACGTGTAAAAAGTCACACCTTTTTTGAAGGGTTTCTTGACATCACGCACTATCATTTGGTGTCAATATACTGTGTTAATAACAATATCTGATGAAACATAACAGTAACATCCATCAGTAACCTCTGTCGTCATGGCTGCAGGGAGTTGAGCTGATGTCAGCCAGCTGCAGGCTCCATTTAACATCTTCTATTACACCTCTGTTGCCGGGACTTTGTGTGTCTGTGTGTCTGTGTGTGTGTGTGTGTGTGTGTGTGTGTGTGTGTGTGTGTGTCCCTTCATGGAGCATCCTCATCGCACCAACCAAACCTCATTCAAGATTTGTTGATTTTAAAAGAGCAGCTCTTTACCTTCTAGTTCCCTGTCATTGTCTGTTTAGCTGAATGAGGCTGATTATCTAATAATGTTTCATTACTGTCTATTGAAAAACTTGCAGCAGTGTCTCTCTCTCTCTCTGTGTGTGTGTGTGTGTGTGTGTGTGTGTGTGTGTGTGTGTGTGTGTGTGTGTGTGTGTGTGTGCGTGTGTGTGTGTGTGTGTGTGTGTGTGTGTGTGTGTGTGTGTGTGTGTGTGTGCATGCGGGTGTGTGTCTGTGTGTTCAACCGAGGAAATGTCCAGTAGATGAATTGATAATGAAAAAAACCATGAGCTACACTCATCTGACCCTTGTGTTTCAGAAACAGAAAAGGACTTATTGCCACAGTAAGTTACACCTAGGTGGAATTTGCCTTATTAGCAAATGCTGCATACATACACAAACAAACAAACATAATAAACAGAAATAAGAAATAAACAAGAAATACAGAAACAGATATAGAAAATAACTTTTTAGCATAACAAAAATAGGCTGAATGGGTTTAGTGCAGAATGCAAGAAATATAGTAAGTGCAATGGGCAGATGTATAGTCCAGGATGAAGGTTAGTGCAAAGTGTAGTGACTAGTTACAGTTTCAGAAACATTCAAAAGTTACACATAGTCACTATAAATACTTGTAAAATCCACAAAAAGATGTAAAGGTCGACCAATAGCATAGATTTATGAAGAAAAACTAAAATTATGAAATATGGAGTTACAAGGTTTCTGCCCAAAAGCGGCGATAAGTAAGAGATAATGTAGAGCGAGCCAGTCATGATTGTGAGTTAGAACCCCAACAGGGAGATGTAGGACCCCGATGTGAAGGTAACATGATTGCATACCACCCCAAAATGACTTTTGTCAGAGTGACTTTCAAATTCATCATCATCGTGAAAAAAGTTTGCTTTTCTTTTCTTTTCCCTTGAAGTGTTCAGAAAAACAAAAATCTTTTCGAATGTAAATGTCATATACATATCCGCGTACATGTGCATATCATCTGCATAAACACAAACACATGTAGTATACAGTAACTTTGTGTCCTTGAGAACCTTGAAAAGGCTGCGCTGGAATCATAAAGAGATCAAGATTGTTTGAGGGCCGAAGTTGAAACTGAGGTGAAACCAGTTCAAACATTAGACTGAGCTTCAGCTAGCGTTGCTGGTTTTGCTCCTGTGTGTCGTGTGTTACAGGGAAAGCAGTGGGTGAGTCACGGCAAGAACGTATGACTCTATCATTGCAGTGAATAAATATCCTGTAGGCTGATCATAATGGAAGAAGGTCAATAAAAGTTAACAGAAAGAGAGCGAAAAAAGACAATTTTTCTTCTGGATCTCTTTATTTATTCCATTTCTATTTAATCCATGTTAAAACAATGTGAATACATATCTGTGTTGGTAAATCTGTAAAACACAAAAAAACTGGTGTGGAAAAAAATTGGTTGCCTTAGAGTGGAGAGCTGTAATGGAAGAAGCAGGAGGCATAAAAAATGCAGCAGTTTCCCCCTAAAACTCCTCATCCTACGTGTAACATTAGCATGATGGGATACACACGCACACGCATACAACATACAGATGTACTGTGTTGCACATATAACATCATTCAAAATAATGACATCAAGCTGCTGTGAGAAGCCTGTGTGTGTGTGTGTGTGTATGTGTTTTCAGTTTAAATAATTGAAGCTCAGGAGATTCATGTTTGCAAGATATGATGCATAATGTTTTTATATTTTCATACACACATACACATATGTACATATATATATATATCCAGTAATCAAATATATCCTGTACTTTTGATTCTCAACCCCGTACAAAACTGATTTAATGGATATGTATTTATGTTATTTATGTTAATGTTATGCTTATGTATTTAAAGGTGCTGTACTTAATCCCAAATGAAATTTGTGGTTTACAGCAACCAGGTTTTGTAACATTATTTTTTCTTTCAACAATATCTGTGCATGATAATTAAAGTATGCTTTACCCATTTTCCCCCCGGGGATCATCAAGTATTTCTGATTTTAAAGGATATAAAAAAAATTGTAGTTAGTACAAACTTTTAATTGTAATCTGTGACAGCATGTGAACTCCATCCTCCGCCCCAAAGCCCTGACGTCAAGTTACTCACAGAATTAGTGTTAATTAGCGACAGCTTATACGATCCGTTTGTAAAAATGAGAAGCTGCTGCCTGAGAGTTTTAGCAGAGTCCGTATTTTACGCAATGGGAGTGACGATTTGTTTTTTGGTCATATGCATCAGATTCAGTACAGTTCGTTGTCCGTCTCAGATATGGAGACAGTAGTACTAGTCGTGTTTCCATCAATGTATTTTTTTGGCATTTTTTTATTGAACAACCCTGTCGGCTGCATTCTCCGCAATAAGTGTAGCACAGCCCTTGCACAATGAGATATTGCACAACTAACATATTGCCCAACCCCAATAGCCTACGTATTGCACGAATGACACAATGCACTGATATAACGCACAATCCAAATAGCCTACGTACTGTAGTTGCGGTGCGCCATTGCCTGTGCCTCAGCCACGTCGGGTAAATTGGCGAATTGGTTCAATAGCTTGAATCGTACTGCCCTGCACACCGCGTATACCAAGGGGGTGAGCTTCGCTTCAGAACTCGAACCTCCTATGGCGCCATTTTGTTGCTACCTGGCCATCACCTCCCGTTAGCATTCCACTGACTAGCATTCATTTTGGCGCCACTTGACAGCGAATAACTTTACATCTAAAGACTTTATTTGTTTATTGTTTAGTTCTAAAGAAACACGACAATGTATAAAAGGCTCCATGATGGCTCCGTAGCAGACGCTTTTGTAAAAATAGGCTAACGATTGTGTCACATAGTAGAGGAATTACCATATAGTACAGGATAAGCTTGCAGGCAGTTTCGACTTACATTAAATGTTTAGGATTAATTACTAATGTTAACTAGCATTTTAGTTAGCAATAATTAGCCTGTGCCCATGTTATCTCCTTACATACACCTACACTCTCCGTCTCTATAAGATTGGGAATGATTGAGATTTCTCTTGTCACAGCTACCAGAAGACTTACAACTTTCAGACACGTTGCTCACGTCACATTTACGTTGTCTCTCTCAGTTGGAGGCTGCGCAGTAAAGCTGGCCATCACCGGAGAAGTGCTTCTACTATCCTTCACTGGTCTCCGTCCAGAGCAACGGGGTCTGTTGGTCCAGTTTATATACTGTCTATGGCGTATACACAGCGGTGAACGGTTGTCTCGCTGACACCAAATGTCTCTGCCACAACCCTGTATTCTGCACAGGTGGCCAACTTGTACAATGCTACCTCTCTCCATTTAGCCGAAGGACTTAGCTTCTAAACTTTTTGATTTAGCGACATTTTAAAAGTTCGCTTAAAATTTGCTTGACTATTAGGTGGAAACATGACTAGTGGCACAAATGGAAATTGTATTATGCTTCTGGGATTATTTATGCGTCAAGTGTGGTGGAAAATAATGAATTACAATTACTCACGTTGTTGTAAGTGAATAGTCATTTTGTGTACTTTTACTTTTTTAAGTAGTTTTTAAAATCTGTAATTTTAATTTTACTCAAGTATGTTTTGTTTAAAGTATTTTGCTTTGCTTACGTTTAAAATCACAGTCGTTACTTAGAAAAAAAGTAAATAAAAAAGCTCTCTAACGATTTGTGCCGTTGCTTTGGCAAAGCATCTGTCAACAAACTAAAATCGAATGTCTTTGTGCCCTTATCATATTGGAAAAGACTGCAATTTAATTAAATAAGTATAATATGAATTAGATATTAAATACGTATACATATAAAATAGTATAAATAAGAATGTCCCCCATTTGTTAAAAAGTAACATAAGTAACTCATACTCTGAGTAAATTTTAAATTAGCTACTTTTTACTTGAGTAGATTTTTATACCGGTAATTTTTGTACTTCAGTAAATGTTCATCAAAGTAATAGTACTCTGAGACCCTGTTTACACGTACATGGTTATTTTTACAAACGGAGACATTTCCCTTCGTTTACACGCAAACGGAAAATTCGCCTCTGAAACCGAGTCTTTCTAAAAACTCCGGCCAGAGTGGAGATTTTTTAAATTGCATGTAAACTGAGACAAACGGAGGTTTAGGAAGCCGAGAGAGAGAAAGAGGAAGTGATTCGCTGCTGTTGTTGCTATTTTCGGGATTCTGATTGGCTAACGTGGGCTTGAGCTTCTCGTTACACTGCCACATACAGGTTTGGCGTGCTCTTGGCTGCATTGACGGCACATATATACATGTGTACATGTAAACAAACACTATTCTGAAAACTGAGAGCTGTGCACAATGTTATTTTTGAAAACGGAGAGGTTGAAATGTCCGTTTATGGAAATAGCCGGCCACATGTAAACGTAGCATTACTTAAGAAGAATATGTTTGGAGTGCCTATATAGATACAAATAAAACAGATGAGAAAGGCTTTCTTCAAAGATCTCACGGAAGTAAATGTAACATATTCCCAACACTGTCGGTTTCTCTGACGTCCAGTGAAGCAGACAGTAAGGGGACATTCAGGAGTCTCCACTCGGGGTTGGGAATCAATCAGTTTTGCTCTCTGGAACGCTCTGGAACAACCAGCCGGCTCACAACAAAAGACCTCTGCTTCCTGCCTCCTGTAATCCTGTTACTACACCTCCGCTGCACCCATCCCTCCATCACCTGGGGGTGGAGGGGGGAGGGGGGGGGTTCCAATCCAACATGCAGGATGGAAGGTCACGGAGACTTTTCTTATTCACGACAAGATGAACTATCACCTGCATATCTAATACTTCACTGTGAAAATACTCGTGTAAGTAATGTGTAAGTATTATCAGCTACTTAATATACAGTACAGGCCAAAAGTTTGGACACACCTTCTCATTCAATGTGTTTCTTTATTTTCATGACTATTTACATTGTAGATTCTCACTGAAGGCATCAAAAAATGAACACATATGGAATTACGTACTTAAAGGTGCAATATGTAATATTGTGTGTAATACTGGCAACTAGCGGTTAAAATAGTTACTGCACTACCAATTCAAAATACTGGAGAGTCGTTTCCCCCACCCCCTCCTTCCCAGACTCGAAGTTCACGGGGGTTGCCAGGCTGAGACCGCAGCATTCACAACAACGTTGCTAGACGCTTTTCTCACATAGCCAGACATTACTCCACAGCACAGCGGAGTAGCTAATGTTAGATGCTAGTCTCACATAGCCAGACATTACTCCACAGCACAGTGGAGTAGCTAACGTCAGATGCTAGTCTCACATAGCCAGACGTTACTCCACAGCACAGCGGAGTAGCTAACGTTAGATGCTGGCTATATTGACAGTCATAAAAGCCTGTGCTCACGCGGAGCTCTGTAACCAACTGACAGACACACTTTTTCGGCTTAAAATTACAGTATGAACTGCTAAAAACACAACAACCTTACCGTCCTTTCCACACGCCAGTCAGGCACACTTCCTCGGCTTAGAATTGCAATACGAAACGCTAAAAATACCACTAGCTACCTTGCTGACAGAACACACTTCATTGGCTTAGAATTACTGCAACAATCGCTAAACACACTGCAAACTCACGGTCCTCTCTTTCCGATTTACAGCCCCCCTCTCGTGGCATAAAATAACTCACCGTTGTCGGCTCGAGCCGCTGAACTACACGTTGTAAACAGCCATGGGCTGCTTCCTCCGGTAACGTTAGCAGGGTTAGCATGGCGGCGTTAGCCAGGACCAGTCAGGATCACTTTACTGGCTATGTCTCAATTGTTTTTGCGAGTAACCAACTCGGGTACTCTAGCTATATAATTCAATGTGAGTACACAAATGTTGAAATGACAAAAAATGCCCATCCCTAGTAGCTGTGATAAATTAGCCTGAAGCTAATGCTTACCTGTTCAGGAGAAAATAAGCCAACTCCGCGTCCTTTTGGGATCTAAGCTGTCTCCATCTTTCAAATACATCTCCAATATTTACCAGGGGGTTGTTACGTCTCTGGTCACGCAACTGTTAGAAACATGCTGTTTTCTTTTTTTATGTCATGTATAATCTATCTACGTTTTTACAGGTATATATCTGGCAACCCGGCCTGCCTGTCAAACTGGGCCGTTGATAACAACACACACACACACACACACACACACACACACACACACACACACACACACACACAGATCAAAACATAAACATAAATTCCGTCACGGAATGTAAATTTCAAAAAGAAAAAATACTGACATTAGCATTGTTGTCAGAAAAGATAGTATTTCAGTTTAACATGTTTCCTTAATATCTGATGAGGCATTGGTGTCATTTTTGGATTTATTACAGTACAAATATTACATATTTAACAAAAAAGTGTGAAATAACTGAAAACATGTCTTATATTTTAGATTCTTCAAAGTAGCCACCCTTTGCTTTTTTTGATAACTCTGCAAACCCTTGGTGTTCTCTCAATGAGCTTCATGAGGTAGTCACCTGAAATGGTTTTCACTTCACAGGTGTGCCTTGTCAGGGTCAATTAGTGGAATTTTTTCCTTTATTAATAAAAAAAAACAAAGGGTGGCTACTTTGAAGAATCTAAAATATAAGACATGTTTTCAGTTATTTCACACTTTTTTGTTAAGTGCATAATTCTATATGTGTTCATTCATAGTTTTGATGCCTTCAGTGAGAATCTACAATGTAAACAGTCATGAAAATAAAAAGGAAACGCATTGCATGAGAAGGTGTGTCCCAACTTTTGGCCTGTACTGTACTTAAAGTAAATGTTCCCTGTCAGAGTTTTCCTCTTCTATCTGATGGTTCTGGATTAATATTCCTGCTGCAGTAATGTATATGTTTCATCTTACTGCTGCAGATGTGTAAGGTTGTTCTCATTTTAACTCCTTTATGTACTGTTGGCTAATCTACAGCCATGCATCATATTCTAAAACAGGGATGTCAAACTCAACTTCCTAGAGGGCCACACTGGAAAATAAGAACCACATCAAGGGCCAGACATGTTTACTTTATTGATAGGCTTTTATTTAATCAAAAAAGTCAAATATCTTTGACTGTATTATTGCATGTGTTATATAGTCTTCTCACTTACAGTTTGGTCGACATAAAGTCTTAAAGAAGTCAAGAAAAAGTTCCTCAGCCATCATAGAAAAAAAGCACCCAAAAACATCAGAAAAAGTGACAAAAACATTGGCAAAACTTAAAGTCATCAAAAAAAAAGACAACAACATCAGAAAAAGTGACAAAAACTAAGTGGGCCAAAATGTATTGTGAACCTAAATTGCTATGCGGGCCGGATCGTAATCCAAGGGCCGGATTTGGCCCGCAGGCCTTGAGTTTGACACATGCATTCTATAAGATCATCATGTCATCGTAAATTTACAGTAATAAACTGGCAGCAGCTTTGCCGGTAAACAAGTGTTTATTTACAGCATGCATACTGTTTTTAAAGTTTAAGGTATTTTATTGTAAATAGACATACAGTTTCTAACTGTATTATATGGATTTACAGTAATATACTGGCTGCAGTGTAATTCCAGCCTTTTCCCAAATGCATTGGTATTAAAAGTAAACACCTGTAGTCTGTAAAATTCGCGTTTATCTGTGTTTTAAGCAGCCAACGTCTCACATGTCGTTCCCCCTCTCTGTCCCCTTTCACATCTTCAGCTGTCCTGCATGATAAAGGCCTAAAATGCCCAAAAAAATCATCTTAATGAAAAAAAGAGAGCCAGGACAGGTGAGGTCACGCGGACGGGAGACATCATGGAGTACTGAAGAAGGACGAGGAGCGACGGCGTTAAAAGGCAAATGAGGCGAGCTCCCTGGAGGAAAAGGAGAGGTACGACAGGTACGAGAGGTACGACAGGTACGAGAGGTACGACAGGTACGAGAGGTACGACAGGTACGAGAGGTAAGACGGGTACAACGTGTCGGGGGAGCAGAGAGACGGTGCTGCCTGCCGATGATTAATGTTGGGTCAGAGCGGTTTGTTGAAGGGTAGATGAGGCAGGTGAGGGCCGAGGCGCCAGTCCCAGCTCGCCGTCACGACACCTGCGGACAGGACAGGTAAGGCGGGGGGGGATTCTCTGGAAGGACTCCCAGCAGGCCGCAGATGAAGCTTTGCTCGTCTCCCATGAGCTCCCCCATATCCCCGGCCTCAGTTTTTCCTCCGCGTGCGAAATTACATCCTAGAGACATTTATCATCTGAAAATGTAAAATGTCTTGTTTAACCTAATTAAGCCTACTCTGACATCACTGGATTTAGAAGAAAAAAATGCTGCGGCCAGTTTGAAGACGAGTGCACCGCAGATATATGACTTCATTAAACATCTGGAATGATTTCCTCCTCTCAGATGTGAGCGTGTGAGTTATTTAACATGCTGCTGGATGAGCTCCAGCGTCTCATCGCCTCATGTTTCTTTCAGATTTTTTTCACCATGAAGGACTTGAACGAGCTGCAGCTCAGCAACTTCACAAATGAGGAAAATCAGACGAATGTCCTTTTATTTAGGAAACAGTGAAAGAGTTAAAGCTGACCGACAAAAATCAAACAGGACAAATGAGCAACGTACTTCTTAGTCTTGCATTGCCAGACCTTCCTCCAAAGCGCTGTAGAGGAGGGTCTGGCTAGTCCACACAGCATTCCTGGATAGGAGAAAAACGTGCTCTGGTTTATTGGCATTTCTTTAAACCAATCACAATCGTCTTGGGCGGAGCCGCGGTGCCTCTGCAAAATAGCCTCTGGAAGGAACTTGTTTTGGTGGAACATGTGTACGTTCAAAGGTTGTTTTAGTCGTGCAACAGAAAACTCAGATTGGACAGATAGTCTAATTAGCTGATTTGGACACGCCCTAAACGCACCTGCGCCAGGCGCTTCACAGCGTGCGCTTAGATCGTTAAAATAGGGCCTTATATGTGTCGTGGAAAAAATGAAAATAATTCAGTGACAACAATCTGAAACGGCTTAAGCTCAGCTAACCAGCTGCTGGCTGTAGCCGTATACATGCGAAAACATGTCTTATATTTTAGATTCTTCAAAGTAGCCACCCTTCCACTAATTAACCCTGACAAGGCACACCTGTGAAGGTAAAACCATTTCAGGTGACTACCTCATGAAGCTCATTGAGAGAACACCAAGGGTTTGCAGAGTTATCAAAAAAAGCAAAGGGTGGCTACTTTGAAGAATCTAAAATATAAGACATGTTTTCAGTTATTTCACACTTTTTTGTTAAGTACATAATGTGTTCATTCATAGTTTTGATGCCTTCAGTGAGAATCTACAATGTAAATAGTCATGAAAATAAAGAAACAAATTGAATGAGAAGGTGTGTCCAAACTTTTGGCCTGTACTGTAGATAAGAAAACCAACACCACTGTCACGTCTAAAGGCTACAGCCAGCAGCCAGCCGGCTACTTACAAGACCATTTCAGATTGTTGACGCTTCTTGTGTTTCCACGAAAACATTTATTCTCCATAGCTGCTTTCAATATATGATGAGAGAATGCATATTTTAGTTTCTTGTCAGGCAACGACACAGGGGAAACAGTGGTGGGAGAAATTAAAGAAAGGAAGGAACGGAGGGCAAGGAGTCATAGACGTAAGAAGGAAGACAAGAAGGAAAAAGAAAAGAGGGAAAAAGCGGGACAGAAATGGGAAGGAAGGGAGAAAGACATTAAAGGATGGAAGGAAAAAGGAGGAAAGGAAACAAACCCACACTGAAGGAAAGAAGGGATGAAGGCAGGGAGAAAGGACCGCCAAGAAGAGAAAGAAGAGGAAAAAAATAAAGGAAGAATAAAGAAAAGAAGTGAAGGAGGAAGGGAGGGAGGGAAGAACAAATGGAAGTAAAGAGGGCAGGAAGAAAAAGCATGCAAAGAATGGAAAAAGGGAAAGAAATTAAATCAAGTAAGAAATGCAAGAACAGGAAGGAAGGAAGGAAGGAAGGAAGGAAGGACTGCAAGAAATGTAAAAAATGTAAAAAAGGGGGAATGAAGGTAGAAAGAATGCTTAGAAGGGGAAAAGGGAAGTAGGACGGGTTGGAAGAAATGGAGCGTGTGCCTGTGAAAGATAAAATGAAATAAGCCAAGTAACATTTAGACACTGATGTTTCCTGAACAGCTGTTTTCTTCCTCCTTCTCTTTCTCTCCCTATGTTGATCCCTCTCTTTCAGGATCAACGTGGTAAAAAAAGGAAACAAGCAGGCGGACCCGAAATCAACATAAATGATTCACTGCTCGTCTTCACAGGCGGTCAGCAGGGAGCGCAGCATCCGTCCAACGAGCGGCGAGCTTTAAAAGGGAAAATATGTTTCTTTCATCGGACCGTACGGTAACGTGAACCGATGTCACGTCACGTATGGAAATAATCCACATCAGTAAACAAAGTGTGGCTGAGCTGCTGGTCGTCCAATCACAATCAAGAAACGGGATGAAGGGGAAACCTAACGCCAGCTGTTCATTTTTATTTTTTATTTCAGCTGCTCTGAGATCAACAAAGTCCTGCTCTGTCGGGTGATTCATTTCAGTATATTCTCTTGATTAAACGTGTGAATAAGTCTTTTATTTCCATCTGTTTTATTATAATTATCACAAAGGACACACGTGGTTTCACAGATGACACAAAAGAAAAAGAGACAATGGATCAATAAAAATAAATATAACTACAGACATCTAAAGTCATGCAATAGCTGTGTGCAACATGTACTTGGGCACAACTGGGGTTGGCCATCGTTCTGATTTTAACAATTCTGATTCTGATTCCAATTGCAATTCTTTTCTCATCGATTTCCGGTTCTTACCGTTTCTTGATTCCGGTTCTTACCGTTTCTTGATTCCGGCTCTTACCGTTTCTTGATACCGGTTCTTTGAGGGGTGGAGTTGAAACGGGTCACATGCTTATTTCACAGATAAGAGGAAAATGTTATTCCGATTCAATGGAGATTTACAGTATTACCGGCCTTTTTCAACATAAAAATAAAGCCACACTAGAGCGCCGCTTACTGTGCTCCATGGCTGCAACACAACAGGCGCCTGGAGGTAGGTAGGTGGCCTCTAGGAAAATCGAAACTTGCTTGTGTTAAATTTGGAACTGATGATCGGATTCAAAAACCAAATTTTCCTAATGGAATATAATAATAAAATGATTCCATTGGAATCATAATTTTTTTTAAATGATTCCAAGTTGGAACAGGCTCTCGATGCCCAATCCTAGGCACAACAGTGCTTTGAGCTAATGGCAACAATTCCTCCAAGCCATACGGTGATCTAGGTTGTTATTCCCTCTAATACAGAGATCTTCAACAGGGGGGTCGCAACCCCTAGGGGGTCCTCAGAGTTAATGCAGTTAATTATTGTTAATTTTTTAAAGCTTTTTCAATGAATCCAACATATTATTAGCAAATATAAATCCATACTAAGGATAGGCTTACTGACCTATAAGTAAGTTAGCCACAGATACAGTTCATCCTAAGATTTCACTCTGCCACATGTATGTTTTAAAATGAAAACATGATTTATAAAATCATTTGCCTATTTTAATAGCTTAGTATTATGCACTATAAAGATATGTATAAAAGCTTTAAGCTACCCTACAAGTTATTGTCGGCCTAGTTATGCATTTTATACAACCTATGTAGTAGGGGTCCCTGATCCGTATCTCTCAGTTAAGGGGTCCTTGGCTTAAAAAAACATTGAAAACCCCTGCTCTAGTATGAACCACAGGAGCGTTTTCTGTCCTCATAACTTAACCCCAAATCGTAACGGTTGCACTTTTAAACACGACTTTAACATTGTGAAATGTTCGCAGTTTGGTTCGGTTTAGGCACAAAAACGACTCAGTTAATATTAGACAAAGATCATGGTTTGGGTTCAAATCAGACTTTACTTCACTTCTGGTTATGCACGTGATAGTCTCTCTTTGCCAGACCTTCCTCCACTGGCTAGTCCGAACAGCATTCCGGGATGGTAGAAAAACGTGCTCTGGTTTATTGGCATTTCTTTAAGCCAATCGCAATCATCTTTGGCGGTGCTAAGCGTCGGACGGAGCAACTGTGCCTCTGCAAAATAGCCTCTAGAAGGAACTTGTTTTGGTGAAACGTGTACGTTTAAAAGTAGTTTTAGTCGTGCAACAGAAAACTCAGATTGGACAGATAGTCTAGCTAGCTGTCTGGATTTACCCTGCAGAGATCTGAGGAGCAGTTAACCATAGTCCTCACAAATCCACCAGAGGTTAGAACGCCAACACAGAGGAAGGAGAAGGTGAGAGATATCTGGCCGAAAAAGAGGGACATCCGGCAGAATTTACGGCTGCACCAGAGAAATCCCGGAAGTGGAACGTTGTGGATATAGACTACGCACATGATGCTGAACATAATGTTCATAAAATCAAACGTGACAATTATTATTATTGTTTTTCAAAGTCTGTGCAACTTTGTTAAAATGTCATAATTAAACAGCTACTTATATCCTTTACAGTATATTTACAATATATGCATATTTCCCCACTGTTGATTTGTCAGAATACAATGAAAGAATGAAGAGATTCCGGAAAATATGTATTAATGTATTGTATTGTATGTATTAAAGGGTGTTTTTCCAGCCCAGTCTCATGCCACGTCGTTATATAGTCACGTTATTGTAATCTATTAAGTCGTGGACAGGTTACGTAAATGCCGTTTTTTTCGCGTGGCCATTACGAAATTGAAAGCAATGCATTTTAATGGGAAGCATATTTTGTGATCCCAGAACGAAAGCGAGTAGCGAGTAGTTGATAAGGCGAAAGTCCGCGAAGGGAGGTTGGTCTGGGTGGTGGATGGGTCACAAAACACAGGACTTTCCCCCCGGAGACCGGGGATTGCGCCCCTCGGTGGCAGTTCCTTTGTCGGCGTGTCCCGTGTGTGACGGTTCCTTTCCCCGTTCTTTTTTTTTCCTAACCCCAACCGTCTTGTTATTGTGGCGTTTCATTTCCCCGTTTTGGTGTTTCATTTCCCCGTTGTTGTGTGCCCCCGCGCGGGTCGCGAGTGG
This sequence comes from Perca flavescens, assembly GCF_004354835.1. NCBI lineage: Eukaryota > Metazoa > Chordata > Actinopteri > Perciformes > Percidae > Perca > Perca flavescens. Next base: position 33,264,244 of record NC_041338.1, read on the forward strand.
CGGCCCGTTCCGTTGTTTTGGCCGGCGTGTGGCGCCTCATTTCCCCGTTGTCGCGTCCCCCAGAGCAGCAGGTTCGAAAAGCGTGACCTGTACACGTTCAAAAGTCGTTGCATATACACGAAAAAAAACGGCATTTACGTAACCTGTCCACGACTTAATAGATTACAATAACGTGACTATATAACGACCTGGCGTGTTTTTCATTCATTCATTTCATCATTATAACACTTTATGCTTCTTAATTTCTTCTTTTTTTTTAAATATGTTTTAGCATTTGTTGCTGTGTTATTCATATTGTGCAAACAGTTTCAGACATTGCTCTAGACTGTCAGAAACGATGTCTGTGAAGCAGCTCTGTATTGAGCGCTGTTTAACCTGCAGGGAGACACTCGGCATCCTGGGAAAACGTTTTCCCCTTCCTCTCCTACAACATCCATCACGGCCGCCCGAGGGAGGCGTCAAGTTTGCCGTTTTGGTCCCGAGAGGAAAGCTTCCGGCGCTGCAGGTTCCTGTTTTAAATCCACACGGAGCAGAAGGACGGCAGCTCCTGCGATAAATAAAACGTTTTGTGTTTCATCGCTCAGTGACGCAAGAACACGGTCAAAACCTTCTTATTCTAAAGCCCAGGTTCAATTTAGTGCCATCGATCACGTCAGAGGAAAAAAACTCGCTATTACTGATTTTTATTTATTCATGCAAAGATGTATACACAGACGGGAGCACATTCCCATACGGACATAAATACACGTCAATTCAGTCGATTCAGAGACAGAAAAAAAAAGAATCCTCTTTAAGAGCGTTTACTCACCTCTTTATAATTCATGTGAAGTTAGAGACAGTACAGTATATCTTCTACTTTAAGATGATCATTTTTGCTTTATTATTTGTAATAATCAAAAAGCAAGTGGAGAGGCACACACTATAGGATCAAATTAGATCATATTATTTACTTAAAATATAAAATGGAAATGTTTCCATTCTTGAACTTGATCACTTGTCCTGAAGAACTCATAGCACAAAGTGCTCAGTGACATTGTGTCTGTGGCCAAAATGAAAACGATTGATGTATGGTGATTGAGTTATATGATACAGCCAGGCGTATACCAGGTGACCAATCTCGATGCCTGTTCTAAATGTTGGGGTAAATGTGTGTGTGTAAAATTATGCAGCAGAGATCGAGAACATTACCATCTGATTGAAATCGTGCAGCTTGGAAAAAAACACAAAAACAGTCAAATTGTCCTGAAAATAATATTTAAACGTTGAAAAAACAAGAAGAGTGAGGAATATGTTTCTATTCTTCTTGGGTGGAAAGTGTCTATTTTTAACCAAAGTCCTGCTTTCCTCAGTTTTACAGTCTTCTTTTTTTCCAAGTCATCTATATGCTAACATTAACATTAATTTGAGTCGCTTCAGTAATTTAGAGTCATTTTTACACAAGTCTAAACTCTTGACCATGCTGAGAACATCCTCCCTGCGGCTGAGAGAGTATTTTCTAAAGACACCTTCCTCTCACGGTGAGGAGGCAGGGCGATGGGAAAGAAACCCTCTCTGGATGAAGCTGTGATAGAAACAGAGTCAGTGTAGCATCACGGTGACACTGAGCCAATGACACCAAGCAGACCTGGCTCCCACAATGCATCAGCTGTCCTCAAATATCAATTTTGCACTTGACTTCACACGGCTGGCTCCCCATCGAGGGCTCCTCAGGCTCGTTCCATCCATTTGTCATTAGTAGATCATCAGAGGGGGCCGACACAAACACACACACACACACACACACACACACACACACATACATAGATATATACTGTCTATATATATATATATATATATATATATATATATATATATATATATATATATATATACACAGGGAGTTGTATCTACAGCATGGTATAAATGTGCTTTCCTGGACACACACATCTGCAAACAAGTTAACAAACTGTGGAGACAGATTCAAACAGTCCAGGTGTCTGACATTAAGTGAAATAAAATGAGAGCATAAACCAGAGGTGGAGGAAGAATTTACATCCTGAAGTAAAAGTATTAATACCACACTGTAAAAATCCTCTGTTACAGCTCTGTTAAAGTCCTGTATTGAAAATGTTACAGTATGTACGTATAATCAGAAAAATGTACTTAAAGTATTAAAAGTATAAACATGTCCCCTGTTATACTATTATGTATTTATAGTTGCCATGCCATGTATAGTTTCCTGTAGCTGACACAGATCAGGATCACAGGTGTGAGGGGGCGTGGCCTGGAGAACAAAGGGACGAGAATTGTTCAGGAGGAGGAAAGAAACATTTAGAGGTAGACAGAAGAGGTCCAACAGATCCTGGCTGCCTACAGTGGAGAGGGAAAAAGGGATTGAGCAGTTTGTAATGCTGATACCTCGTCCATGTGAAGAAAAAAGGTGTGAGGTTTGTGAGATTTGAGACCATAACGAGAACCGGAGATCCACTCTAGGCAGGACTACCTGTTCCCAGTACTACATCTGGTGAGTTTGATTCATTTTGAGTTTTTTTTTTTTTTTTACAATGCATTGCAGTTCATTGAGTTATATTTTTGCATTTTGAATGGAGGAAGTTTTTGTTTATGGACATTTCTTTTGGACTACCTGTGCTCTTCAAGGAAGACTTTTTTGACTTGGACTAAACTTATGGACATTACAATTATTTCTTTGTGAACCTATTCAAGGGGTTGTTTTCTTAATAAATTGTGTTAAACATACATTTAGTATGTTACTTAACCTCAACAAAGTGTATTGCTAAACTGAACTGTAAACCGGGAGTTCTGATGACTGTGTGCACATTTAGGGAACACGGATATTATTGAGGGCCGCACAGATTCATTGAACGGCTAACAGCGCTTAGCAATTTTGTCAGATACCACATGGCTTCCCTGTGTTAGACAAGATTTGTGAAGACTGCATAACTGACTTGACAGTTGGGCAAATAAGACTTTTGAAACTGCTTAGGTTTGTGCTCTTCAAACACGACTTCGTAGGATTGTTGATTGGTTTGATAATGGCAATGAAAGGAAACTGACTCATTTTCAGGCTCATGCTTGTATTTTAGGTTTCTACTAGTTTACACACTTGGATGTTTAAAAAAACGTTCTTTTTCTCATAGTCTTTTTGAATATATCTGTATTTTCACGGGTCTCTTCAAGGCCCCCTCCCAAAATGCCAACTCTCCTCTGATTGGCTGATGATAAAAATTTAGCGTACCTTTGCAATAGTAGTTATCAAGCTGTGGATGTAGATACCGAGATTAGGGGCGGTAAAGAGCCTGTACATGACGTAGGAAGGGGAGCCAAATGTGAATGGCTCGTTGAATTTTTCTGAACAGTTGCGTTTTTGACGATATGTCGCCTTTTACATTAAAGGTGCCCTGCCACACATATTTCATTACTTTGTGGTGATGTCTGAAGTTCTACCATGGACTCTGTAACATTTTTTTGTGGAAAAAATGCCTTGGTTACTTTGTTTCAAGCCATTCTAGCGTGGTATAGAAAGCCGGCAGAAAGACTTGGCTCGATTTCTGCCAGTTCTCATTAATATTCAACAAGCTAAGCTGTTTGAATCTGATTGGCTAACAGCTGGCCAATGATAGCCTGGCTGTCAGAATCCTTTACCCAGACCAACTGGGCGAGCTAATGAATAGTAATGAGCTCAGGCAATATGATGTCAGACTGACCAGCTTTTGTTATTGGCCTGATTTCTCTGCTTATTTCTTTTCAGTGGCTAGAGCTGACAGATGAGGTAGCAGTTCATTTTCACATTCACCACATAACACTAACACATATGGACCTAACATATTTCAAAAAATGCAAGTAAAAACGGTTTTGTATGGCAGGGCACCTTTAACTTCTTTTTGCACTGAATTCACCTGTTAACCTGTTTGCTTTTTTCCCCTAAGGGTTCCCCACGAGTTGATCCATTTTTCCTGGTTGGCTTTTCCATCTCATTTCCACATTAAAATGTTGAGTTGTCCCCTGAAAACGCTAACTTTAGCTAACCGCACTAGCATTGATGATGGAGCGTAATTCATGCAACACTCGCGTCTATAGCTTCTACAAGTTGTCATCCATAACCTGACACAGACGCTTGTTTGTGGGTGCAATTTCACGCAGTAGTAGTGTATTCAATGTGTGCTATTGAAAGTGAAATTGACTGCAGTTGATTTAAAATGAATGCATTTCATGTCACGAACAAATGCGGCACAAGATGTTTCTGAGGGCCCATTGGGCCGCACTTTGAGCAACTATGCTAGCTATACCAAACTGAATTGCTAAACATTAGTTGACTGATCTGCCAAAACCTTTTTGGTTTAGGGTTAGCTAACTGTTTCCTCTGCTAATCTGAAATCATGCTAAGATGTTGCACAGCAAACCTGAGTTGACTGCCAAACTGCTTTTTTTAGCAGCTAAACAGAATAAAGTTTAATTTTTTTCTTATGGACTTCCGGTGCTTGTGCTAAGCTGGAACTGATATCCAGCTGGAGATGAAACTGATATCCAGTTTTCAAAATGTTGTGTAGCCAGAGGCGCGGGAAGTCATTTTCAGCAGGGGGTGCGGGGTGCTGTCGGGGAGGGGGGGATGGGGGGTGCGCAGAACGACTTTACCTATGCCTCTGATTGGATAATTATCACCATAACGATTAATGCCCATTGGGTAATACGGGCTTGATCGCAGTTTGCCAACAAGGGGTGCTGCCACCAACAAGGGGTGCTGCCACCAACAGGGGGTGCTGCAGCTACCCCAGCACCCCTACTTCCCGCGCCTATGTGTGTAGCAGCAGTTCGGTGAATGGGAAGTATGAAGTGCATTATGTCAAGATTGTTTTATGGTCCAAAGCTCAGAGAAGCAAACTGACAAAGACTGCTTAACTGTTGTGGCCTCCATTTGCAACACGTTCTGCCTTAACTTTGTTTGGAAAAAAAGTTTAAAAACTAAAAGATTTGAGCAATTTGGTTTCACCAAACAGGAGTTTTGTTAGCCGTTCCCTGTGTAGGAGGTTCCTCCTCCTGCGGCGACGGCAAAGCGCCATGATCCGAGGTACAAAAGGGAATGAAGTGACGTTTGTTGGTGAAGCCAAACAGCCCCATCGCTTTCATCGAGTCAACTAATTATTCCTCTAGAGGTCCAATTAGCCCGACGGTGGCTGGACATGAAGCAAATTGCAAGTTCAGCAAGGAGCCGATGGATTGGCTGTCTGAACTGGGTACAAAAGATGCTAAAATTACACTGCTTTATATTGCACATGCAAATTCAGAGCCAACTGTATGGTTAAATCAAGTGCAAAAGTTTTAGTTTTCTCTTGGTAAACTTTTAATTGTTATGACGCTGGCAAACGGATGCGACAATTCTTTTTAAGGGACAAAAAAGTGGATTAACATGCTAAAAACAACACAGCGTCTGTTGTTTAAGCAAATGACTGAAAGCAGTTCTGTCATTTCAGACAGACGGCCAAACAACAAACGGCAGATTATTTCCAATATGCTTCAGTATGGTCATGTAATACAACCTCATATTGGGCATGTAAGCTAACGGAAAGTTAACAAGAAGAAATGAAAACGCAAGTAAAAAAAAAAAAATAATAACCATTCACACAAACATTTTTAATAAAAGGCAATATACTGTATGGCGTACAATGTGAAATACAGGGCATTTTCATTGTTTATGTAAAGCTTAAATGATTCTCTCTACGTCCGCCCGACAATCGAATAGAGATCGTCTTCCATACCTAGCTACATCCATGAAGAAGAGAGTACCTAACAACAGCTGAAAATCTTGGTTTTGCTGACCTCTAGTGATTTAACTTGTCATCTTGCTGCAGTGATGTAGAAGTGTACTCAGTACACTGTGACATCACTGTTAGCCGGTGAAACAGACTTGAAACATTCAACCAGAGAGGGCAGTGAAGCACCGCTGTCCAGCCTGTTGTAATATTGCTCTTTAATGTGTTGGAGGGGTTTTTGTACCCCCAATGACCATTAGAGGGGAAATTACACAACACAAATTGGTCACATGTCACATATTTTTTATTTTATCTACTGTATGTATTTATTAATTTCCTTCTTCTGTCATGCCAAGTACAAAAACAATGTATGAGCAGAAAAAGTGGAACTGATCATTGATCATTATCAGCTGTTAAGTAGATATGTTGAACAGTTGGGGAGCAACATGATGATTCATCTGGAGTCGTGTTTTTTTTCTGGCCACCTGGTTAATTGGTCCAATATTCTTTCTCTTTCAGCTCTGTTTTTGGTCCCTACCAAATTCTGAGGAAAATATCTGTCTCTATAGCTGCTAATGTTTACTCCACGACAGCTGGATTCTCACGAGATCAAGAAGAATTGCTCATTTGTAAAGCACTTTGAATTGCTATTGTGTACCTTCCAATTCTGAGATAGGAGATGGCCTAGGAGATGAAACCGAAGAGACACTGGGCCCAGGTCTGTATCTAAATCATTGGCCAATCAAGGCCCCGATGCGCTGGTTCAGCTCAGATACCTCTGGGCCAGCCTTCCCCCCTCCAGTGGTCAACATCTGTCTTCTATGTTTTTAAATATTATTTTTTTGCCTCAGATTTCAGATCAAATATTTCTTTTTTTTCTTCATCAGTTCTGCGCCCTTTTCTGGATACAGCATTCACTGCATGAGTAATTGCATTTCATGCATCTGTCTGTTTATTTGCTGCTTTGTATCCATTGCTGACACTACTAAATGTCTCATTTTTCGCTAACTTCTTGCAGTAGTACCTCCACTTCAGAATTACTAAAGTTTTACTTTCTTTTGGAGTCGAGGCCTCCACCATCTTTAACACGTCTTTTCAACATTTCTCTAAGTGTGCACACGGCCCCAACATCTTATGCCCTTTTTATGGGAATTAACAGGGTGTTTACTTATGCTAAATAGGAGCAACGGGCACAAGCTTTCAATTTACAAAGACATTCATCATTCTAAGAACACACCTGCGAACAATTCTGCTGTTTAAGAACACGTCATGAATCAGACAGACTTTTCTTTTAAAATTTAAGAAAAAACTTAGGAAGATATTGGTTGCCATATAGGCCATTGTTATCTTGCACTGTGACACCCTTTGTGACTGAGCTACTCTGATCAGTATCAGAACAGTTTTCTAAACAGAATTTAAATTAAAACTACTACAAAGACTAGAAACCAGCGTTCCTAATATCTCCCCGATCCGAACGAACATCAATCTTATCTACGTTCTTTCTTTGTCTCCTCCTTCTTCTTCCTCTCTGCTCTGCTGTGACCAGCCAACATTCAGGACTGCATGTTAAGCAAAGTTTCTTTAACAATTGATACCGGCGAGTGCAAAGCACAGACAAATGGACCGGGATGTTCACCATCCATCACACCCACAGAAGACTCATTGTTTGCAGATTTTAACCTAGAGGAGTTCCTTCTGTTCCTCTCCTGTGAGACCCACAAATCATGAGCTGACAAGGAGAGCCAAGCCAAGCCGAGCCGGGAAAGGACAGGGAGCGCACAGGTTTTAAAGAGGATTCTTCTGCTCTGTCTAATCCTGAAAAAAGGAAGTCTGTTGAGGAATCTGTCTTCTGAACAACCTCAGCAGCTTGCTAATAGCAGTTTGTTTAAATAAGAAAGCTTCACTTTATTACCCAAATCATTTTATTTCCCTTTCGTCTGGTATAACACATGTAGTGAAGGTATAAAAAAAAGTCACTTTCCGACAAGCAAAGTGGAAAATTCAAACGTTGCTTGTGTCTTCACCATGCAACGAAAACTGAAATGAATGGACAATAAAAATACTTTTGATAACAAGAAGTTTAAAAAGCAGCGTGAGTTTGATGTTGTGCAGATGTAGCAGGGGATGGTCAGTCTTCGGTGAGACAGCTGGAGAACAAAGAGATCCAAAAAACAGAGTTTTCTCCACGGAGATCACAGTGGCGTATCTTGGCGTAATCATTGAGGAAGATCAAAATGTTAGTCATCGCATTAAAGCTGTAACCAAGTGATCTTCCTGGCATCTCAAAAACATAGCGAGAATCAGAAACTTGGTGTCCAAACAAGATCTAGAAAAGCTCATTTACGCTTTTATTTCTTGTAGGGTAGACTACTGTAATGTGCTTCTTACTAGTGTTCCAAAGAAGACCATAAAACCATTGCAACGCATTCAAAATGCTGCTGCTAGAATTCTGACTACCACCAAGAGGAGAGAGCACATTACTCCAATTCTGAAATCCCTGCACTTGCTTCTGGTTAAATATAGAAATGATTTCAAGCCGTTTCTTATTGCCTATAAATCTTTCAATGGTCTGGGCCCTAAATATATTTCGGATATGTTTATTGAGTATGAGCCTGGTAGGTCTAGCAGGTACTGGTCGGTTGGTGGTGCCCAGAGTTTTGAGTGAGTGGTGAAATGGCCTTTAGTCGTTATGTTGCCCACTGCTGGAATCAGCTTCCGCTAGATCTAAGGCAAGCACCAACTAGCCTGGGAAAACCCTGACGAACTTCCGGCAAATTTGAGATTTGCTGTGCAAGTCAGTCTGGCCAAGAGCCCATTCAAACCCATTTCCAATTTTTCCAAATCGAGGCACCAATCACAACCGTTGAGGCGGGATTTACACAATGACAATAGTGCAACGTAGTAGTAATAGTGATGTTGAAGCGTCGTATTCTTCATCGCTCTGATTGGTTGAAGGACTATACAATTGCGGCCACAGGCATTTGAACGGCGTCCGTTGGTGACAGCCCTTTGGAAATGGGCTGTGAATGAGACTGTTCTCATTTCCAGAACTTTTAATTAGTCTCTTTTGATGGTACTTTTAATTACTTTTATTTGTGTTTTAAACTTTGTTGTACCTTTTTTATAAAATGTGTGTAAAATGTGTAAAATGTGTCTTTTCATGTATCTCATTGTATATTGTTTTGTTTTTTGCCTGTAAAGCACTTTAAATGACCTCTGTGTATGAGAAGGTGTCCTTAAATAAATTTGCCTTGATGAAGCTGCTGCTGCAAAGTTCAGTATGTCTGAGTTATTCTAGAACAGATTGGGTGTTTCAATAGCTTAAAAACACGTCAAATTGGATTCAAACATGTAACTGGTTTAAGTTTATTTAAATATTCTAAAATATTTGATGTGGTGCTTATTGACCTCAGTTCATCTGACAGATGGCTCTCACCTGTTGAATACTAAGGAATCATCTTTCCTCTGCACAATACAACTTTATTCTTGAAATATTTACTTTATTTCTTGTGAAAGTATGTCTCTATCTTGCAAAATGGCCCTTATATTCATCATACTATTTAAAGCAACAGTATGTAACTTTTAGCCCTACAGGTTGTCTCATTGGAACTACAACTCGCGCTACCCGACGCAAGTTGTAGTTCCAATGAGACAACCTATAGGGCTAAAAGTTACATACTGTTGCTTTAACTTGCTGGAGTTTAATCCAGGAAACACCCAAATCGGTCAGAATATTGAGACTTCTTATTGCCAGATGAATAAACACTTTCAGTTTCAATGTGCCTTTTCTTCAACCAAGCAGCCCCATTGATTTCCAAGACTTCTGCAACATCAAAACAGCCTGAGAACAGGTCTTACTGAAAATGACCCAAATGTCTTACCTCTGTCTTACCCATCTAAATAATAGAGTAGAATATCCCTATTTAATGCATTCTCATGACCGGGTTTGTATGACATTGTATGACAACTTATGCACAACAATTGTACGATATCTTACAAAATTTCCGCCAACCGCTCATGTCACAGAGTTTAGCCATCCAGTCGTTATGCGTCGACGGCAGTTAAGTATAGACACCAAAACTACTATTTCAGATTGGAAGAAAGTTTGTGTTTTGCGACGCTACACAAGTAGTCTCGCATTGCCAGACCTTCCTCCACAGCGCTGCGGAGGAGGGTCTGGCTAGTCCACACAGCATTCCGGGATGGGAGAAAAATATGCTCTGGTTTATTGGCATTTCTTTAAACCAATCACAATCGTCTTGGGCAGTGCTAAGCCCTGAACACAATGACGGTGCCTCTGCAAAATAGCTTCTGGAAGGAACTTGTTTTGGTGGAATGTGTAGGTTCAAAGGTTGTTTTAGTCGTGCAACAGAAAACTCAGATTGGACAGATAGCCTCGCTAGCTGTCTGGATTTACCCTGCAGAGATCTGAGGAGCAGTTAACCATAGTCCTCACAAATCCACCAGAGTTTAGAAGGCCAACACAAAGGTGAGGGACATCCGGCGGAATTTCCGGCAGCACCAGAACAATCCCGGAAGTGTATAGACTACTACAGAAGAAGTACTGATGGGACAAACACTCTTTTCCTGGGTGAAAGTCTTGTGTTTTAGGACCCACACATCCACCCCAACCTCCTCCTTCCCTAAAGGGATCTCCGCGCTCTCATACAGCGGCAGTCGATGGGGGGCATACAGCAATAAATACATGGAATACATACGAACCGCAGTGCATCAATTTTTGTAGCTGTACAAATGGTGTGGACATCATGTCATACAAACTAGTTAGACCTTTTTAGTCTTTGTAGTCTGACAAACCTCAACAGCAGCGTCACATGTTTGACTGGTTTTGACTTATAAATTTGAACTTATGTTAGTCTCACAAATACTCAGTACCTAAACCAAATAATTTGATGAACTTTGTCTCGTCCTCTCCTTCCATCACCTGATATGAAGTCAGCCCAGAGCTGCTGTAATATTACTAAAGACTTTCTTAAAGAGCGGAGCGGCGGGCAGCAAGCTGGTTAATATTCCCGGAGGGACGTCCTTTAAAGATATGATAAATGATCGCGAACGTTGCGTCTGACACCTGCGATTAGCTAACATTCATCAACAGGAACTAACCACTCCCCTGGAAATGGCTTCCAGGAAACATAACTCCCCGTTATAATAAATGTAGCCATCGCTGCCAATAATTCACAAAAGAAAGAAAAGACAAATGAGAGTGTAAATGAGTGGCTGGAAGCAGAGCTGTGAGTCTGCTAACGGGAACAAATGATGAAGTAAAGATTTGTCCTGACGGGAAAATATGAATCTGTTCACCGCCAGACAGCGAGAAAGAACACAAAACAAAACGACTTTATAAATAAAAAGAAGGTCAAGTGTTTCTGCAGGAAGCTTGCTGGCAGCCACAGACCTCAAGTCCATTGGTACTTGAATATGTTCATTTTAAGACACACAAGACACATAAACCTGGCAACACATTTTAGAAATTTTGAGGGGACCAACAGCACCAACCAGTTGTAGCTTGTTTGCTTAAGCAAGTAGAGATTGTATAACTCAATTATAGAATTTAGTCACTAGTGAAAGTATTTTGAGACGCGATTGCAGGAGGCAATACGTTAAACTTGCAGTAACAAAAATAATAGGATTCTCTAGAGACAATAAAGTTTGGACGTATAATAAAAATGTCTCGACAGCTTTAATGGACTTTAATGGAGCTCGGGTATTATCCTGACTCTAAATGATTTTAATTGTTGAACTCGGGATGCAGTATGTGTCACTGCTTATCTGTTTGTGTAGAAACAATTTATGGTTACATCCTGAACAAATTTGCGGCCGTATCAGGACATTTCAATACTCAATAATTTACAGCTGCTCCACCATCCATGCACAAAAAGTGGACAGCCCCTCTCTCAAATCAAACAATGGATGAAACTCTTGCGGCTGTGTGACTGCAGATATTTAAATAAAAGATACAACAATCTATGAGTTTAACAGAATATCAGTTCTGACATGTTGGCTATGCTCAGTGAGATGTGGATGACGTTACTGGCGAGACTCATAAAAGTTGTGTTTTGATGCACATCTGCAGTAAATTTGGGCCGCAAAGTCAAAGAGGCAAAATGCACAAGTCCTCCACATTAAATGCAAGAAAATAGCTGAGTCAGAGTTTGAATGCAGGACCTTAACTTGTACTGGAGTCTTTTTGTGTTGTATTTTTATAAAGTAAAAGTTCTTTTGGCACTCACTCACACCCGCTGTGCTGCTCTGTCAGTTATCATGCAAAATTAAATGGATTCTCAGTGTTACTTAAGAGGTAATGACGAGACTAATGGAGGCAGTTTTTACTCCGTCAGGGATTTTTTTTCTCACAGCTGCCAGAATCAAAGACCACATTCATGCTTATAGGGTGTTAAAAGATCTGTTTACGTATATTCTATGGAAAATGTCTTTTGTGTTTGTAAGGGAGGGGGAAGGACAAAGTGAAACTAAGGCCATTTTTAGATGGGAACTAAAGCCAAAGAGAACATAAGCAGGTGCATGAATCTATACATGTGAGGAAGACTGTCTAAATGTCGACCAGAAACTGTGAAATGTGTGAACATCATCTCACAGGTTAACAAACCTTAGTTTTTTTGTTGTTGTTGTTGTTGCTTAAGCACTATTTTGAAAAGTGCAAGGACCTTTTGCAAAAAAAGATACACTTATTTATATAAAAAAATACTTTTCGTGAAACACGTTACATATGACTTACAGTTTTTTTCAATTGTTTAAACGCAATTTTGAAAAGCGGGTTATTTTTTTCAAAATATAATCACAATTATCCAAATACCACACTCAATTTGCATAATAATGCATAATATAAATTATAATGCATCATAAATTAAGTACACAGAGAGAAAGAGAGAAAGTTCACCAAACACTACACCAGACCAATGCTGCAGACTGAGTAAAATATAATTTATTTATCTCCATATATCCAAATCAGTCAACATTTAGACATGGAGAATCACAACAAAACATGTCCCAGTTTTCATTCTACTACTTAGCTACTTAGCTCAGCAAACAACAGACAAACATAAAATACTGTATCCAGTACAGGTTACAATTACAGTAAAAAAAAAAAAAAAAAAAAAAAAAAAAATACAGTACAGAAAATACTAGAATTACCTGCTGCATTTTTATAGTGCTTTAACCTGATTAGTGTGTCTATAATTAAGCAATCATGTGTTTACGCACCTGATGGCTGTGTTTCACAGATTGGCTGTGCTTTGGAATTGCAAGGAATTGACATCATGATATACATTTGTGTCTAATGTATACAAGTGTGTTTAGAGTTTTGCAAATCACTGTGTATTGTTTTGCAAAAAGTGTGAAGCTGACATTGTGCTTATAGGGGTGCACATCTGGGCCTATGTTTTCCTCGAGTGTAAGGTTTTGATAATTGTGTAATACTTTTCATTTCAGTGTGTAAGCAATCGGCAACAACTGTAGGTCGTTTTGAAGTGTAACCCAAACCTAACCCTTCAGTCTCAGCAGGTTAAAAAAAAAATATTAAGGACATTTTTTGTATTCAGGACAACATTTTGCTTGCGAAAACAAGTTGGTGGTGTCATCATTTTGGCTGTGATGATGCTTGTGAAGACAGATTGGTTGTAAAGACATGTTTGCAAGGACAGCTTGGTTTTGAGGCCATGTTGCTTGTGTAACATGGTTATTAATGCTTTCACTTGCCATTTACAGGAAGTGTATATTTGTGTAATTTGGTTTAGTGTTCTGCCCCCCTTTTTTTTTTTTTTTTTTTTTTTTTTTTAATATGTGCGCGGTTGTTTTTAAAGGACATTCCAGCGCAAAACGAACCTAGGGGTTAATAACAGATGTGTACCCACTGTCGTTCTCTGGGACATGTTTTCATGCTAATCGAATGTGTTTGTAGCTTGAAAGAAGCTAGCGCGGACCACTGATTAGCTTACAACGCAAGTATTCGCGACACAGGGAAAGTAAAAATAAATTGCTATTTTGTACCACTAAAAAGGTTAAAAATATTACCAAACTTCAACGGTAGCATAATGAGACGAGAGAGAGAGAGAGAACTACCAACTTGGTGGACCGGGCTCTGACTTTATGTCTGTCGCTAGGGAAACTTAGTCTCTGTTTGTGAACCCACAGCTGTGTTGTAACTCTTATGCTGGACTCAGTGAACTTTGCTTGACTGAACTCTTCGTCTCAGATTGATCCTTGTAGATCCAATTGAAAAAGACGCGGGAATTAATTAACTGGAGTCAGATTAGAGTGGCTTTAGGGCCTTATTTTGGAAATAATTCCCAATACACTAGTACTTTTTCTTAAGTAAAGGATCTGAATACTTCTTCCACTTCTGATTACTAGGTACACATTTATGCTGTCATCAATTTTGTTTGAGTTGTATCCACTCAGTTTAACTTGTAATCCGTTGGCGCCTGGGTAGCTCACCTGGCAGAGCGCGCGCCGATATATAGAGGTTTACTCCTCGACGACCTTCGGCCCTTTGCTGCATGTCTTTCCCCCTCTCTCTCCCCATTCATGTCTTCAGCTGTCCTATATAAAAATAAAGGCATAAAATGCCCAAAACATAATCTTAAAAAAATAACTTGTAAGCGTATCATCATTGCCGTGGATGTATGTTCAAGAACAGTCCAGTAGGCGCCCTGTTGTCTATTACTAGAATAAAAACCCAACTGGGAACACAACGCAAGATCACACCTGTTACAAAGGACATATTGCTAATTGCATTTCAGAGGTGACTCTGATCAAATTTGCAAAGTTGTTTGTACAGATTTCCGATGTCCTCCCGACCGTCTCTGGGTGAAGACGACAGCGTCTCCCCGGTAGGATCTGAGCTTCGAAAGGTCTGTGAATTTTAATCTCATGAGAGCTGAGAGCTTAACGAGTAGCTGTAATTAGTGTTTGTTAAGACAAATGCAGACCCGTCCTTATTAGCATAGCCGCATTTAATGAGCAGCACCATCACAGAGCTCTAATCACCGAGATATATAAAAAAAGAGAGGAGGAAAAATCACTACCTGCTGGAAAACAAACATGTTTCATCTGTGCTGATTTTGACAGTTTACAGCCTGACAGATAAACCTAATACAGTGATTCACTGCTTTCTCATTTCTTTACTTAATTTATTTCTTTGGTCTTGATTGCAACTTCTCTTTATAATGTTTTCTTGATGTTTTGTTTCAGATGTTTTTCATATAATCTTGTTTAATTGAATTAATGTGTATCAGGGAGACTTCATATAAGCCCCTTGTCTTTCATCTTCTGCACATATCCATTTTACTTGGTTATTGTAATTGTGCAAACAAACTATCTTAACCTTGGTGTTGTCCTTGGGTCAAATTTGACCCTTTTTTTTTTCAAAAAAATATTTCTTGCACGAAAATAACACGGATGCATGGATGTACGTTGTACGGAACCACAACGTTCTTCGCAGGTAAAGTTAATGATTACTTTAATTGAATTTTGGCTGTCTTATTACATTTTATAGTATTTGAAAAAAAAATGTAAATGGTTTCAAAACGGTGTCCTGACAGATACCCATCTGTGATTCCCTCAAAATCCTCTTAGTCAAAATAATTCATAATTTCAGTTTTTTTAATACTAAAAAATCAAAGTATAATGTCATATAAAGTAGGTTTATTGACCATGAATTAAAAAAAACTGACAGACCGCGCCGAAAGCATAAGGAAAAATGCGCGAAAAACGTCAGAAAATGGTTAAAAGGAGGACAACACAAGGGTTAAAGGATTTCTTTTGTTGGTGTAAAAAAAAATGCTGCAACATTTTAACTAAACATACAAGATAGATAGATAGATAGATAACATTAGTAACATAGCTCAAGCACGTCATTTGACTGGTCATTTTCCAAAGATGGCGCCTGCCTGTATATTGAACAGTACAGTCTTTCTAAACTATCTTTTTAATAAACTGTCTGTACACTTACAAAGTTCTCAATGCTTCGGTTTACATGTAGGAACCCTCATTATGCTACCGGGGAAGTGTGGTGCTATTTTGAACCTTGTTAGTGGTGTAGAAATAGAGATTTCTTTTTACTTTCCCCGTGCCCCGACGACTACCGTTTTAAGCTAATTAGCGGTTTGCGCTAAAACTGGTCACATTCGATTAGCATGAAAACAAATCCCAGAGAACGGTCGACTCGGTACACTTGTGTTATTAACACCTAGGTTCATTTTGCGCCGGATTTCTACTTTAAATACAAAAGTAAATTGTTATTAGATAAAGATGTTTTTACATCTCAAATCTAACAAATCAATTGTCAGTAAAGGAGATTAAAATGTTCAAACCCTTCAAGTCAACATTCACTTCAACACTTTGTCATCTCATTACCTTCATATTTAACTCATCAGCATTCATATAAACCCTGTGAGCTGAAAAGCATTCACACTGCAAGACATTAGCATACTAATTAAGATGCCATCCTATCCCACAGCATACAGATCTTCACACAAACTCCCACTCACTAACACGGCTCCCTCTGGTCTCCCTCTGACCTCTGACCCCTCGGTGCTGCCGTGATGACACTGATTTCATTAATCCTCGGTGCACTCGGATGTAACTAACGAGCCGGTCGGAGCAGCAGGAGGTGAATATTAATCGCTGAAGTGGCGACGATGTGGGCGGCTGCTCCTCCGTCCTCCCACATGTTCAGATGTGTCCATCAAACGGGGAGAGAGCAGCAGCGCGGGATGTTAATAATAAAAACATCCGCCGACTCTCTGATGAACTGTCAACAGAATGTGAGCTTTTTTTTTCATGACGTGAACTTTAATTATGCGTGAGTTTAACCACCGTTCCGTTTTATGACAGAAGAGGTGAAAGTGATTTCATGTAATATATATTTAAAAAAGAGTCGCGGTTTCATGACAGAGCAGTGATGTTTAACGGTGTTCATACTGAGAGGGGAATAAAAAAAAGAGAGAACTGGGTTAAACAGCAGGTAAAAAAAAAAGTTTACCGAAATCGGTCAGTATATTTCACGTTAAAACATGCCGAGAAGAGGTAGAATGTGGTGGAGAAGCTGACAGGTTTGGACTCCCGTGGAAGAGAAAGCTGGATGATTTATTGTTTATTAGATATTCCCAAAGTTTGACTGACCTCGGAGCGTCAGTGTAGCCTGGTCCTACCAGACTCTGTTACACTAGCCTGGTCCTACCAGACTCTGGTACATTAGCCTGGTCCTACCAGACTCTGCTACACTAGCCTGGTCCTACCAGACTCTGGTACATTAGCCTGGTCCTACCAGACTCTGGTCCACTAGCCTGGTCCTACCAGACTCTGGTCCATTAGCCTGGTCCTACCAGACTCTGGTCCACTAGCCTGGTCCTACCAGACTCTGGTCCATTAGCCTGGTCCTACCAGACTCTGGTACACTAGCCTGGTCCTACCAGACTCTGGTCCATTAGCCTGGTCCTACCAGACTCTGGTCCACTAGCCTGGCCCTACCAGACTCTGGTCCAATAGCCTGGTCCTACCAGACTCTGGTACACTATCCTGGTCCTACCAGACTCTGGTCCACTAGCCTGGTCCTACCAGACTCTGGTCCATTAGCCTGATCCTACCAGACTCTGGTCCATTAGCCTGGTCCTACCAGACTCTGGTACACTAGCCTGGTCCTACCAGACTCTGGTACATTAGCCTGGTCCTACCAGACTCTGGTACATTTCATTTGTACAGAGAGTCTGGCCTCTCTCCATTGACCAGTGTTAACTTCCTTGAAGGCGTGTACTCTGTAGAAGTTTAAAACTATTCTATACTTTCTCAGCCACTCCCTCTGTTCGCGGACTGGTAAAGATTGGGCCGGAGAAAACCCACGAATATACCGCAAACCCAGACAGTGTACGGAAGTACGTAGGAAGGCGGAGCCAGGCTAGCGTCATTGTGCATTGAGCTGTAGTAGAAAGGGGTTTGGAGGATGGTGTCTTTTTTTGTTTTATAGCCTTTCCAAAACCAGAAATATATTTTTGTATGCACAATTCAGAGAAGCAGTCCTTGCCATGAAAATCTATGGCTCCTTCTAGTTTATATCCATGACGTTAAATTTCCGGGATTGCTCCGGTGCTGCCAGAAATTCCGCCGGATGTCCCTCTTTTCGGCCTGATGTCCGTCACCTTCCTCTTTCTTTGTGTTGGCGTTCTAACCTCCGGTGGATTTGTGAGGACTATGGTTAACTGCTCCTCAGATCTCTGCAGGGTAAATCCAGACAGCTAGCTAGACTATCTGTCCAATCTGAGTTTTCTGTTGCACAACTAACCTTTTTAATGTACACATGTTCCACCAAAACAAGTTCCTTCCCGAGGCTATTTTGCAGAGGCACTGTGGCTCCGTCCGTCCGGCGCTTAGCACCGCCCAAGACGATTGTGATTGGTGAGGAGTTTTTTTTTTATTTGCGATAACGGGAGCTGCAAATGTTGTCATGTCCAGTGAAGGTAGAAACAGTAAGAACATGCACACACACAAAAAAAATGCAATTCAATTCTAGTATGTGAAGCAGATAAGAGGATTTTGTGTGAAACGGTGAGTTTCAGCGGAGAGACACTGTGGTGAATCCAGAGTTCAATTTACCGTCTGTACATTTTTTACGTCGGCCAGCGTAGCGCGCATATTGCAAGCGTAGGGTTCGGTTCGGTGGAAAAAAATTCTACGGTTTGGCAGAAACCCAACCCTGTCAAAAAGCCCGAATCCGAATCCTGGATTAGGTTGTCAACCTTTGCCAACATGAAAGTGATATGTTACCGGATTTTGAACGCAGCCCGGCTGCGCTCGGCCTCAGAGGATTTATCTTTTGAACATGGCGAGCTGCATGAAGTCGCTGTAACGGTTTCCCTCAGTTTTTATCTTTCACTCTTCATTTCCTCTTATTACCCGTCCACATGGTATCACTCTCTGTTTCTCTGTGGCCGAGCGGCAGTACATCCTTTTCTTCTGGCACCTTTTGGGAAATTAAATCATTCTTTGCTAAAGTGTCTTAATAATTACAGTGACATCGAGGTTAATTGCCTAATCTCTATTGCCATGGAGGCATCCCCGTTGAAATCCCCACACAATCTGTTACAGAAACAGCAGCCAGAAGATTCTATGTTACCAGAGGGGACGCTCTGACCTAAATAAAGTTTTCCTTTTTTATTTTTTTCTTCTTTTTTATAACATCCAGCAGGTAGCGGACGGGGAGCTCAGGTACGCTTGTTCGCTGTCATTAATTTTCCACTTTGATTTAACACTGGAAACTTGTTCTGGAGCAGAGGGAGGGAGGGAGGGAGGCTGTCTGAGCTTTCTAAAAAATGGAGGTCCAGTGCAACAATGTCAGCCAAGGACTCCTTAGTACCATTTTTTTTTTTTTTTTTTTTTTTTTTTTTGGTTAATAAAAACAAATTGTGGCACTTTTCATTTTTAAAGTTCTGAATTATGACGAAAAATTGCTTTCCGTTTAAAAATAGAGCTTTAATTTAATGATCCGATTCGTCCTTCACACTCTCAGCCCAACCAAAGTAGGTTTCGGTTTGTTTTTTAACCATATATGTTTAAGCCATTCAGATTAGTCACACACAAACGGCAATAACTGCCTGCCGCTGCTCCCCATGAGCCTATAAACAAAAACTGCACAGCCACAGGATGACACATCCCTGCTAAGATGATGTCAAAGTTGAGGTACAAAGTCCTGAAAGATATTTAATATAACATTTTGATATTTTAATATATTAACTTGTTCACTGTGCAGCTCAGCAAGAGAACTGTGTCCGGGGAAACGCTGCTTTCTCGTCTTGGGAAAAGTGAAGAGTCGTATTAATTGTCCAAAATGAAACATCTATTCTATCTTTACTAGTCTCGCATTGCCAGACCTTCTTTCACAGTGCTGTGGAAGAGGGTCTGGCTAGTCCACACAGCATTCTGGGATGGAAGAAAAACGTGCTATGGTTTATTGGCATTTCTTTAAACCAATCACAATCGTCTTGGGTGGGGCTAAGCGATAACGGTGCCTCTGCTAAATAGCCTCTAGAAGAAGGAACTTAGAGTGAACGCCCACAGAGCAGAAGCCAGACGGTCTTCCTGATTTGAACTTTAACTAAGCCTCATTTAAATTCGGAAAGACAGGCTACTTTGTTTGTAATAACCTGCTTTATATTTTGCTTTGGTTGCTTGCTTTGTTTGCTTCCTTCAATTTTTCAGAAATGTCTGTTTGCCCTGGAGGAGGATCTCCCCTCTTTTCCTTAATATCCATATTATTTATAAATAAAACGTACTAGTTTCTCCAATATTTCCCCACTTTCCAAAAATGTCCCCACTTTAACAAAATGTCTTTACCCTCAAATGTCCCCAAATGTCCTCACTTTCCATGCACCCTTACTTTGTAAAAATGTTCCACTCTTTTTAAAACGTTGGTCACATTTTCTGTCCAGTTTTAATGTCAAAGTGCAACAGAATCTGTAATGAAACACACTTTCAGGGTCCTCATTAGATATTCAGATGACAGGTCAATATGTCACACACACACACACACACACACACACACCCCGGCGGGGCCGGCCTTTCGTTACGAAGCCGAAGCTCCACTGCTGATGGATGTAGACCTGCATCCAGAGGTGATGGATGTTGGTGTCACGGTGCGCAGCCAACCAGGGGGTGGAGAGGGGGACGGGGTCATGGTGGACATTGGTTGGTAGTCTGTCCAGGTACACTGACAAGCAGTTCCCCCCTCACCCACCCCGCCCTCCTGCGTCCAGGACAGTCCAGAAACAATGTCCCTGACCGGAGTTAAAGGTCTGTAATCTGATTAATAAGGAAGAGCAAAGAGACGCCTGCTGAGGACGGACACTAAACTAACAAACACACACAGTTGTACACTGTACTTGTGAGGACACTCATCATGACATCATGCATTTAGACACTAACCTTTGCTTTATCTAAATGTCCTCACTAATCAAAACTTTGCAGACATGTTTGAGCTTATAAAAATAAAAATGCTCTCTTCTCTTCAATTTTTGGAAAATGTCGCCACCTTACAAAATTGTCCCCAGTTGACAAAAATGTTTTGAGCTTGCGAAAAAATCCTCAAGCTTTCACACTTCCCCTTAATTTCTTCAATTTTGGAAAATGTCCCCACTTAACAAAAATAGCCCAGTTGTCCAAAAATGTCCCCACTTTTACTAAAAACACTATACTGACTAAGTACTCATGTGCAGTCCAGTTCGTATAGTGTTCAAGTATGGGAGTAGCTTAAAGAGACAAACAAAACTGAAGTTTAATAATCAACAGTGGTGTTAAAGTTAAATTAAAGGTTATTGATCACATGAACGGCAGGTTTGTTTGCACCAATGACTGATCAGGGAGTTATTTTAAAGTCTCTGTGTTGTAATGTTCATATATATATCAATATTCAGAGCAGTAACTTTCACTCTGTCATGTAGTTGCATGGAAGCGACCGCCGCTGACAGCCGGAGCATGATGCCATCACCAGCAAACACTCAGTTACAGTCAAGTGACATTTCGTTTTTCACAGCCAATCCGTCGGCCTCTTCACACACCGACAACGCAACACATTCTGGGTTGTCCGAGTCGCACCGTGTACATCCGTGCTGACGGGTCATTTATCTCTGAAGTGGCGCCGCAGAGCTCTTCGGCGCTCTGACGGCAGGAAGAAAAGGTGAACAAACAGCTTCTCAGAATGGAAATGGGGAACATTCTGAGAAAAAACGTCCTCTGGGGGAACAAACAACGCTGTTAATTTAGTGTTTAATAGGTTGTCATAAGGTGTGTGTGTGTGTGTGTGTGTGTGTGTGTGTGTGTGTGTGTGTGTGTGTGTGTGTGTGTGTGTGTGTGTGTGTGTGTGTGTGTGTGTGCACTTCTGTGTCACTGCATTTCAAAATATGACACAAATACACTTTTTGACAATATGACACAAATACACGTCTTTATTTTAAATTAATTCTGAATGTTTAGTTCCACAGTAAAACTATTATTACCTTAACTGGTGAAAAATGAAACAAATGCAACTGAAATAAAAATTGCTAGAGAGCAAGAGAAGAAAACAATCTATTTCATTTGTTTTAACCTTTGACCTCTGAACTTTGGTTTGGTATGCGCTGCACTGTGTGGTAGCAGGAAATCGTTTTATTGACGCCTGCAGTCGGACGGCACTCGCTTACTCGCTCGTTCCCACCACCAATTAGCGGTGACCTCGGGGGCGACTAACAAGGTCTCCGGTTATGGATTGCTCCCATATTTACTTACATAACCCGATCATGAGCTCAGAAGATGAATTATGCCACAAACTGTTTCAGACAAGCCTGCTGGATAATAATTCATAAGCTTCTGATTCATATATTTATAACTGCGGTGAATTATTAGGGCAGCAGAGGGGAAAACATGGAGGAGAATTTAAAACTGGATGGGAGGAGGTAATGAAAACACCAGAGGCCTGTACTACGAAGCAAGATTTCGGGATATCGATGTAGTTAGTTAGTTATATTTTATTTCTGTGTCATGCCAAACATCTTGGCCCATCCCACATGGGATTACAAGACACCACAAATTCACTTATTCAACAAACATCTTCCCGTTGCATATACAAATACATGAATACAAATATATAGACATACACATACATACATATATATACACGTACACACATACCACACACAAACAACTAGTTCTCATCGACACTCGATAAAGAGCTTTTTTCCTCTTCTCCCAGGCTTTATCTAAATAATTAGCCAATTTATATGTTTCATATGTGAACAGCCATCTCAATCTTTGAGCATCATCCATATTTACCAAATCAATCTCTCCTTTTATCCTACAAAACAAAAAATCACGCTGCTCACGATAAAAAGGACAATAGAAAACAAAATGGAACTCATTTTCTACATCATTCAAACAGCACATAGGACAAATACGTTTTTCCTCTTCTACATTAACATATCATCCTGTTTCAATAGTCAAAGGCAAAACACCAGATCTCACTTGAGCACATAAGGATCTTTGCCTTTTTGACAAATTATATACAACATAATTCTCAGTGCCATATTCTGGTTTTATCATTACAAAAATACGCAATTTTGGCTTAGCCCATATATCATCAGCCCACTGCTTTTTGTCTTTAGCAAACACAGATTCTTTAAACAAACCGATATTCAGCTTTTCATTATTAAGAAACAAATCCCCAAAACCATAATTACAAAACAATTTGCATATGTCGTTAGACCAAAGACCAAGAATGTGTTTATCCCAGAGAAATATTTTCCTTGTCAACCTATATGCGTCCATATCTAATAGACGATTCCATAACTGGGCCATACATATCTTCCAGCGAGCCTCACATGATTCCCATCCCATGTCTCCCACTATCGCCAATGTAGGGCTATACTTATGCACACCCAGAAAATATCTTATAGCACTATTTTGCACTAATTCACAATTTCTCTAACACCCACAATATAATCAAGTATAGGGCACACACAGGCTTGAAACAATTTAGAATACGTTTGAAAACTTATGTCTTTCAGATTCCTGCTTTTACCAATAATTCCTCCCAAAGCTCTACGTGCTGAATCAGCAAGAACCTTAACACCATTTCTAAAATTCATATGTTCATCAATATAAAAACCTAGATATTTATATGAGTCTACAAAGTTCAGCTTGTGTGACCCAATTTTAAACTCATAAGTGCTGCGAGTAGTTAAAGGTTCTCTAAAGTGAATTATTTCCGTTTTCTTTCTATTGATGAACAATCTCCATTTATTACACCAATCATCAATATAAGAGAGCATGCGCTGCAGATTATCTTCAGATGGAGACAGTAGTACTATATCATCCGCGTACAAAAGAATACTTATCATTTCATTTCCACATCTTATCCCACAATTCAATGCTGTAATTTCCTTTGCCAAATCATTTATATAAATTGCAAATAATGTGGGAGACAAAGCATCGCCCTGTTTTACCCCTGATGATGTTGGAAACCAGTTGGTATTGAGTTCATTCAATCTTACACATGCTATGGGCTTGTGATAAACAGACTTCAGTGCCATATAAAAATTTCCATTTACCCCATACTCTATAAGCTTATATGCCAATAGATCCCTATTGATCATATCAAAAGCTTTGTGAAAATCGATAAAGCACAAATATGTTGGCTCATTTTCACTTATTCTATTAGTTATAATTGTAGACAATACAAAAATGTGATCTAAACATGATCTTGATTTACGGAATCCATTTTGTTCTTCCACAAGAAGCTCTTCTTTCTCTAAATACAACATGAGCCTCTCATTAAGTATTGTAGAATACAGTTTATAAACTGTGCTCATTAGACTAATCCCTCTATAATTTAAGGGCACCCTTGGATTTTCATTTTGGGATTTTGGTATCGGATTAATAATTGATTTAAGCCACATAGATGGTATTTTGCCACATTCAAAACATCCTTTAAATAAATCACACAAAATATCAAATAGTTTGGGTGATTTCAGTATTTCGTTTGGGATATTTTTGACCCCTGTCGCTTTTCCCAATTTAGCCTTATTAATAGCCATTTGAACTTCTCCTTTTGTAATACTGTTATTAAGATCCTTATTTATCCAATATTCCCCTTTTAAAATGTAGCTCTCTATTACATTTTTCCTCTGACATAAATCCTCGTAATACCCTCCATCAAAATCAAACATCTCACAAGAGAAAAGATCTTTAAAATCTTTCTCCCACCTATTAATTACATCAGACAGCCCAGTCACTAAACTACCGTCATACCCCAGTACTTCCATGGGTATTTTACAACTACGCCTTGGCCCTAGTTTATCAATTTCTGACCAAAATCTCTTAGGGTCAGACGTTTGGATTCTCTTCAGGTTTAATACCAATCTTCTTTGATAACGTCTTTTATAGGATCTGTATCTTTTATCAAACCTATTCGGACTTTTCTTAAATGTTTCTAATAGTTTCTTCCTTTCTATATTATTA
This sequence comes from Perca flavescens, assembly GCF_004354835.1. NCBI lineage: Eukaryota > Metazoa > Chordata > Actinopteri > Perciformes > Percidae > Perca > Perca flavescens. The sequence goes on from NC_041338.1 coordinate 33,289,008, forward strand.
TTTAAACACTTCAGAAACATTTTTTTCTATTTTACACATAGATTGCCACAATTCATTCAACTCTTTGTTCCAATAAGGTTTCGTATTGAATGGCTTTTTTGTAACCTTATAGTTGTCTCCATCTTTAAAATCAAACTCTGTATCTTCTTTAATCAATTTACAAAGGCTGACATACCAATTATCTAATTTTTCTTGTTCTCTAAAACATAATTGTATGTCATTCTTCATTTTCGACAGGATTGATTGTTGTAAACTCGAAGATAAGAAGTTAACTGGTAAAGTCCTGCTGCTCCCATGATCTGGGACTCTGCTTCTTTCTCCAATCAAATCCATACAATTTGCCATTTTAATTAATTGATTTGAAACTAAAACTTCAAAAGAGTCACATATTTGTAAGCAGTCATATGGTACAAGTATATAATCAACCACTGCTTTACCCTTGATAGATACCGATGTGAAGTTATCACTTAGAGGACATATCCTCCCATTAACAATACATAACTTAGATTCCTTTAAGAATTCAATCAATGATTCTCCATGTTTATTTACAGAACCATCCAAGAAAGCTCTAGGTGGCATCGCATCCATTTCTTTTAGATAGTCATCAAAAGCACCTATCCTACTATTGAAATCTCCACACACTAGAAGTGCTTCAACTTCTGAGCATAGATAAATCTGACTCATAACATGATTAAAGAAAAAAGAGGCATCCTTTCCCCATACTGACGTTTCAGGTGGCAGGTAACAAGTAAAAACAACAAAACTATAACCTGATTTCAAATGCACAAATCTTAAACCTAGAATACCATCCACCTGTTTGTCTACAACATCAATTTTGTACAATTCCACCAAGTTATTTTTAACAAAAAACCCAACCCCACCGGAGCCTTTAGGTGCTTTAACATGTTTTGTTCTATCATAACCAAACCATATATAACCTTCCATGTCGATTACTTTGTCATCAGATAAATGCGTCTCATTCAGCGAAATAATATCCGGGTTTAAAGTATTCAAAATAAAAATTCTTAATTTGCAGTTACCTACAGTCCATCCGTTAACGTTCCAATGTACTAAAGAAATGGAATCTTGAGCATGGTGGGTCCGAGAAACAGTTCATCTTCCAGTATCTGGCGTGCGTCGCTGTTGCTCCTCATCACGTTTCACAATGCGTCTATTCCCAGTTACAAAAAAATCATTCCCCGATGGGATCTCCTTCAAAATGGTACGCAAGTTCAAATCCAAAAGCCTCTCCGTGTGTGATTTTGCCGATCGAATATATACCTTCTTGTATCGATCATCATCCCTTAGCGTGTATTTCCTTCTCAGAAGCGCAACTTTGTCCCCGACTGAAGCCAACTGGATCCTGACCGGGCCCGGTCCACGACCTCTAGGCGTCAGCCTTTCCACTGCCACCAAGCTAGGCACAGAATCACACCGCAGCCCCTCCAACATTAGCCTGGACACTGTCTGCGTCACCTGTTCACCCTCCTCGAATGGCAGGCCAAAAACCATTATTCCAGTTTCTGGATTGAAATCTGTTGCAGCTGTTTTCTTGATATTTTGCTCAATCTGTTCCATGCGAGCTGCCATGAGTCCAATCTCCATATCCAGGCTATTCTGCACTTCTCTAGCTTTGTTTTCAATTTCTTCTTTTAGGGCATTTTGATTGTCTTTTACAATCTTTATTATCGAGTCACGGAAACTGTCAAATTTACTATTGATACATGTAGATTTCAGATTTTTTCATCAAGCATCTTCTCCAAGTTATCATTCATTCCTGCAATACGCTCACTCAATTTTCGTAACTCTTGTGTGATAGCCTGATTCTCGCTTGCTTCCGTGTTTCTGTCAGCGTTGCTCCTCAGCGTCTTTCCACCTTTCTCACTCATTGTTGGTTATATTTGATGTTTCCTTGACACGTTAACCAAGCTGGATACAAAATTATCCTTCAGTGTACTTTTTTGTCTTAAAAATTGTTCTTTGTTATGTTTTTTAATTGAAAAAAAACCTCCAACATATACACAACTCCACATGCAACACGCAAACCGGACCGGAAGTCGATGTAAGTTCAGGTTCAAACCAGGGTTTCGTGTATCACGACGGTGGATCACTTGTTACAGGGTTAAATCGCCGTGGTAACTCATGCTGAACGCCTAACCTGCTCGGGAGAAGGTTATGTAGGAGATTAGAGAGCAACCGGTGTAAAAGCCCCGCCTACTGACCAATCAATACTTGATTGATAACGGCGTCACCGTTCTTATAGAAGATCAGGCGGAGCTCGGTACGCGGAGAGAGAGAGAGAGGTGCGCTCAGAGAAGTTTATAGTTTAAACATTTAGAGACCGATAACCCCGTAACATTCCTTGATGGGTATTTTTATGAAAGATAGATTTTCAGCGGAGGGATTTACATATATTTGTCGGCTTCTTGAGCCTTGTGTTGTGTTAGGTTGTTAAAAGTTAAAACCATGCTTATATATTGAAAACAATACTTTTGGTCTTATTTAGCCTGCAGCTAAATCTAATCAAATACTGATTAAGCCTAATCATCATTTTACTGCCTCACCACAAACCTAGTTTCTAAAGAATTAATTAGCTCATATCTGTCATTTAGCATACTGCAGGAGACTCATTGTCCCCACAGGAAAGGTAACTGTTGTCTCTTTTTGGGGAGCCACTCCCTGCTAGGCCAGACTTGTTTAGAACAAAGAAAATGTGTATCTCTGTAAACTTGAATAGAATCGGCAATACCGTGAGAAATGACCTTTGTCTGTGAACCGGAGCAAACCTGAAATCAGAGGTGTGTCCTTATCCTGAGAGACAGGAATATAATTCGGATCCTGAGATGATCCCAGGACTGCAAACTGTGACCCCCGCAAGGGGAAGCATGTTTTGTAGTCTGTCAGCTGCAGTGTATCATTTGTTTTTGTCATGTCGTTTTCATCGTGTTGTTCATTAAACCTTTCGCTTAATCTTTCAATTCGACCCCAGCCTCTCCTTTCTCCTCAGAAATCAAATGAACACATCTTTTAGACATTTCTTAACAGTTGCCAATGCGCAGATTTGCTCTCACGATCACTTCCCACTGCCAGGGTTGCAACTGAAATAATAGGCTAAAGCAACGACAGTTTATGGAAAGGACAAGTGTAATTATGGTCAGATATTGTGCCTTGACTGATGGGGAAGTGATATTGATACGCGTGCTTTACGCATCTACAGCGTCTGCTATTTTTTTGCCAGCTTTCCTTCCTGTTTTAGGAAGCCGCGACTGTATTGTGTTTTGCCTGTAAAATCGAGTCTGTGTTCTTCATATTTATGTAGAATTATAGTTTGCTCTTCTTATGTAAAATATGCGGCTCTGGTAGATGTTTGCGATTGGTCGGGATGTGCAAACACCGCCTCTTTTATGTGAAGGTGCGCGCCGCTGGATTGGTAAACCCTGGGTTGATTGAACCAGTTGTTAACCACAGTCGTGACACAGTTTTTGTGGGACCGCGGTTGTTAGATTAGGTGAAGCCGGGTAACTGAAATCAGTCCAGGGCATGTTGATCCTGCTTTGTAGTACAGGCCTCTGGGAGTTCTGTCTCTCTTTCGGTCGGCTTGCTTCACTGATCCTGATAACTGGCTCAGTTAACAAGGGTCTGTTAACAAGTAAAAGTCCTGCAGTCAAACTGTGGTACATTTGGTTGTTTGAGGAGCATTTGGTTGTTTGAGGAGCATTTGGTTGTTTGGGGAGCGTTTGGTTGTTTGTAGAGCGTTGTATGGTAGCCCTTAAGTGCAAATCCCAACAGCAAATAGAAAAACGCAACAGCAAATCATAAAACACAACGGCAAATAGGAAAACACGACAGCAAATCATAAAGCACAACGGCATTAACTTCTACAGTTAAGACAGACAGTTAAGCTTTTCCTTGTTTTTCACCTCTCCTTCCTGTTAAAAGACAGACAGTCCATCTGCCCAATCAGGAGGGTCCGTCCTCTGCTAGATAGGCCCTACCTTTTCCGGTAGAAGATAATGCAGTTGTGTTTTATGATTTGCCATTTTGTTTTCCTATTTGCCGTTAGGTTTTATGATTTGCTGTTGCCTTTTTTTTATTTGCTGTTGTGACTTGCACTTCAGAGCCACCGTACTTTTGGGTCAATTGGTCGTTTTGTAGAGCTTTTGGTTGTGTTTGGGTATTGTAGAGCGTTTGGTTGTTTGTGTGTGTTTGGTTCTTTGGGTAGGTTTAGTATTCAGGGTGCGTTTGATTGTTGGACAGATATCTGTTGGTTTCATTGAATAATTGATTATTGGGATATACATTTTATTTATTTATTTGACTTTAATTTGTTGACCTGAAAAATAGCAAAGAACACATTTTTCAGAATTTCTTTTGTTGTATATTGGAGAACTATTTTTGTTGCAATTTATACTCCATCAGTTTGTCTCGTTTGTTTTTTATTACACAACATGAAATTACCTTGTGGAAGTTTTCAATAGAATCCAAACCACATAAATGCAGACGTATGGAAGAACAATATTTCAATGCAATACATTTCTTCAGTACAGGTTACATTTTTAGATTACGGTCTTTCTCTGCTTCCACAATGACGGAGAGTAGAACTATCTCCTCCTCTTCTTCCATCCTTCTCCCTCTAATAGATTTGTCTCCATTGGGAGTTTGACTGTGATGTCTGGTTTAATCCTCTCTGCTCAGACCATTGGAGCTGATGGACTTAATTCCTCCAGCACCTGACCTCTGACCTCTGCAGCCACCCCGCTCAATCACCACCAGCCCGTGGAGGTGCGGAGGGGTTGGAGGTTATAAAAGCATTTATCTGTCAGTCAGGGTTTGGGGCTGCAGACACCGACTGTCATGTTGCTCTATCATCTGAAATAAGACGTGGACGATTCCCCTCGAAACATCACTGACAGCAGATGGACAGAACGTCAGACGTCAGGCAGGATGAGTGCAAAATAAAGGGCAATGACACCCACTTCATCACTGGAAAGATTACTAATACAAAGCAAGGCTGTAAGCTTGATTTCAGAAGCCAATCTTGTAATTAACCCCATTAGGATGAAATTGGTTATCAAGCTTTAGATCTTTCTCCTCACTCGTATCATTAAAACATGTAGCTTTGACACGGCTATTGGATCTTTTCATTTTTTTCTTTGCCTATCATTTTTATCTCAACATGACTGTGTCAAATGTATGAAAAATCCACTTGGAAAATACTTTCAGCCACCCTCTGTATATACGTAGCTACATTGTGGGCACCCCAGCTTATTACAGATGGAAATATCTTACTTACTGTGCAACAACAAGATTGACACGGGACAATGCAATTGTCTCACAGACGTCTATGACGCACAGGAAGCGAGAGTCACAGATCCATCTCCCCAAGAAGAAATGTAATGTCCGGTAGGCAAACTCGTGTGATGCGTAATTGATCCCGTGGATGATGTGTCAGTAAGTGAACAAGGTGTAGAAAATGAATCCGACCTAGACCACCAAACACTGGGCCGAATGCAGCAGCTTTACAGCACCGTTTGCATGTCCCAAACACAATATGAGAAAGTGGCAGGAGACTTGACATTTACGTTTTTAACCAGTTCTTTAAATGACACACTGGCTCCCCCCTCTCCTCCCGGTTCGGGTTGGTTTGGGTCTCCATTGCGCTGGACTTAGTTTCCACAATACACTCAGAAAATAAATGCCATTAGTTATTGGTTTCAAACTGCTGATTGTGCATAATTTGGATTGACATGCACGGTGTTTTTGTAACTGGTGTGGCGCCACCACTCTTCTATTGATTTCCACTTCGATATCTGACCTTTTTATTTCTGCCATGGTTCCCGGTGCACACACCAACCTACAACAGAAAATCTGCACACTCTGCATATTTTCTCCAAACACAACATTTTCTCCAACTCGATGAAGTTTTTTTTGTTGTTGCTTGTTTTGCAGTAGGATTAGCCTTGTGATTGGACAAATTTGACATCAGTGGAGTATTTATAGTCGTTTGTATAGTAATTTATGGGAGGAGGCAAGGCGTGGTCAGTGGCTCGTTAACGTGCGCTCAATTTCATGTTGATTGTGATGTATAAAGGAAATGTGCGCAGGACTTGGCATAGGCCCAGTTTTAAAAATCTGATAATTTCTATTTGTAAGTACTTTTCCAGATTTTCTGCATATGCCATCTTTTAGTATGAAAGCTGCACAGTACATGAGGCCCCTGGAATCACAACGGTCATTTAAACTGCAGCAGTTGCACATTTAGGTTTAACTATTTACCACTGAGTTTATGGGATTGCCATGACTTGAGGCGCTAATAAAGCCAACAACCATCTGCGTTACCGTTTATCTGAAAATAAACTTTCTGTGCATGTTGAAATAGTCTAAATCCACATTGTTTCACTTCCGGGATTGCTCTCGTTCTGCCGGAAATTCTGCCGGAAATTCTGCCGGATGTCACTTTTTTCGGATGTCTGTTGTCAGATGTCCCGTTACCTTTCCGCTTTCTTTGTGTTGTAATTTTAAACAGATTATTTAAAAGATTATGGTTAACTGCTCCTCAGATCTCTGCAGGGTAAATCCAGACAGCTAGCTAGACTATCTGTCCAATCTGAGTTTCCTGTAGCACGACTAAAACAACGTTTGGACGTACACGTGTTCCACCAAAACAATTTCCTTTCCGAGGCTATTTTGCAGCAGCAGCACCGTGGGTCCGCTTGGCCCTTAGCGCCGCCCAAGTTGATTGTGATTGGTTTAAAGAAATGCCAATAAACCAGAGCACGTTTTTCTCCCATCCCAGAATGCTGTGTGGACTAGCCAGAGGGAAGGAAGGTCTGGCAATGCGAGACTAACAATGAAATAACTCTAATAATTTTAATGAATTGAATTCAAACAATATATCTCCCAGCGATACTTATCAGACATTTTGGGGTTTTTAAATGTGCTCTTTCAATTGTGTTGACGTTTCGTTTCATCAAACCTTTAGCCACAAAACAACTTTTAATCAAAGTTCACATGTCGTTTATTTCAGCCAGCGTGGCTGCAGTGACTGAAAAAAAAAAAGAAACACAATATGAATCTTACTGAGAACTGAGATGCCAACTTATATTACGATATGTAATGTAAATTAATGAACAGATTTATGGCATGGTGGCTATTTACTCTTCAGCGTAAAGAGGCCAGATGAAGGTTTGACAGGCGGCTGAAAGGAGGAGGAGGAGGAGGAGGAGGAGGAAAGAGATGGAGAATTGACAGAGAAAGTGTTGCACAAATAATAATCGGTGAAGGTCAGCCTGAGGCCGAGACGCTGACAGCGCTTTTTTAAATAATGAAAGAAATGAAAAATTGAAAATGAACAATTTCATTATCCTCTCGTCAGCACCCTTATTGATGCGCGCAGGACAGGCGGCCCGTTTGCTCTTCATTTCATTACAGAGGAGGAAAGAAATGAAAGCAGATAAAGTGAGCCGGTCACCGATTGAATATCGAAAAGATGACAGCGGCCGCCGCTCTATTCAGTGACAGGCGGCGTTCTTGCTGGAAGATTGTGGTCTGAACTCGAGGTCGGGAGGAGGACGGGGTTGTTTTTTTTTCTCTCCAAATGCTTTCAGAGAGAAAGTGAAGTGGGACATTTTGATTGAGAAACAATCACAAATCCTACATTTTAAGAATATTGAAGTCTACACCAAATATGTGTGATATTACATCTGCTGGTCAAGCATTTATAAAACTTGCGCTGTATCATGTTTAATTCATAAACGGAAAAGAAATTCAAAAACCTCCAGACATTGCCTTGCACACTAATATTCCACTATTTTCCAGTATGACAATGTACTGAATTTGATACAGGTCATGTAAACATTTTGGATATTCCGAACAAGGCCTTTTTCTGAATATAGCATTTTCTCATTAAGCCATGTTAGGGTTGATATTTTGTCAGTAAAGGTCCTCGTAAGTCTGTACTCTGGTCAGAGTTACTGTTAGGAAGGCAAAGCCAGTGAGTGACCTTGTTGCATGAGGCAAAAGATGATTGGGCATTACTCTTTATTACGCTTTAAGCTTGCATTTGGTTAACACTGCATCAGTCTTTAAGTTCCAGAGACAGTTTTGTGCTGTTTTGTGTGTGTGTGTGTGTGTGTGTGTGTGTGTGAAGTTCCTCGCCTCGAAGCTGGGTCAGCGAGGCGGAGATGCTATCATGCTTATAGCCTCGCAGACATATGTCACCCATAGGTGTCAAGACATATTATCAGACCATGTGCGTGTGTTTGTGTGTGTGTGTGTGTGTGTGTGTGTGTTCTTTTTTTTTCTCCTGCTTCGGCCCTTAAATTACACCACAGCTGTACGTCAAGCAGAAGGTAGATATGCAGCTACTGTAGGTGTTGTTGTATGTTGGTTGTAGTTAACATTTGGATGGGAGTAGATTTATTTGTTGGCTTTGGACAGAATTCCCTTAATGAAGATTTGGGAAAGTTCTTAGACATCTTGTCATTACTATGACATCGCTACAAACTACCTTGTATCGTGTCGTCCTCCCATTTCCAGTAATATCATGAAAGTTTATTGAATTAGAGTTTAAAATGATCAAAGAAATACAGCTTAACTGCTCAGTTTGACTCAGTTTGTCATTTATCAGCTGCTTTGCATCTTATTTGCTTAGACTGCAGTTTGTAAACACACAAATACACACACACACACACACACACACACACACACACACACACACACACACACACACACACACACACACACACACACACACAGTAACCTTGTACAAAGATTTAATTTTTTGCAAGCTCAGTAGCCAAGTGTCAGAGCTAATGGAAGGTGTGAAATATGCTAATGAGTCGATGTGGAGGCTGACAGATATTCAATGTTCATTTCATCATGCAAATGTGGAACAGCTGAATATTTTCCTGCTGTGTTTATGAATCAGCCAATCAATAAGTCATTTGACTCCACGCTGCGTGTGCGATTGACAGCTCTGTAAATGGATGACTTTGGCTTTAACACAAACTGGCCTACAGGTGTACAAGAGGGACTGAATCGTGATTGGATCCTGTTGTTTTGACTGATTGATTGACAGGTCTTTAAACCCGCCAACCACCTGTGCACTTAAACACTTCTGACAAACTCTCTCCATGGTTTGGCACAAACAGGCTTCCGTATTTGTCTTCTTAATACTCTCGAGACGGGCTGCCTCCAAAATTCCACACGTTGGCATGTTCAGATCTTATCCTACAAGTTCTGTTAACATTGAGACAAAGCAGAAAACTGAGATATTTTCTGCGTCTTTAATGACAGTTGGCAAACAACAAAATGGATCAAGTGGTTATTCAGGAGTTTCTGGGAGTCCTTCTTTTGTGCCACCATAAGAACTGTGCTTGACACAGAACATCTTGTATTAAAGAGAAGCCTGTAACTCTGTCCAACTTTCTCTCTCTCTGCTGTCTTATCCATGTATTGATGTCTCCGCAGCTGTTTCCATCACTGCCTGTGCTTAATAAGACATTCTGTGATTCGGCAATATAAGCACCTATTGACTCTAGCGTCCACTGGCCGGAGAAAGATGGATTGGGCATCAAAAGTTTGAACGAGTGATTTATCCGCACTTTAAAGGCAGGATGAGGCCGTCTGAGCTGAGAACCCCAACTTTATAGTTTTAGACTGCCGGGGGACTTCCTTTGACACACTGAGCTTATCTCGGCTCGCTCTTTCCATCTGTGTGCATTCATGTCCCAGAAATGCTTGTTACTAACTTAGCTCTGGGGAGCTTATTCCCCGGAGTCCTTACGTTTTTTTTCGTCATAGTAAATATTTAAAGGGGCAGAGAAACAGGCATATTCCCCCCCGATGGAGCCTAGACACTGGTGATGGCGGAGAGGGAACCAGGAGGTCGAAAGGAGGACCCGTCTGCCAGGAAGGGACTCGGGGTGCAAAGGTTGACAAAGCCCGGAGGTGGAAGGGGAGGAGGAGGGTTGCACTTTTGCCTGAGAAGACAGTTGATAGCAAGAGAGGGACATTTAAAGCAACATGTCATTCTGTGATTGGATCATGATTTCGTGGCCAATTCTGATTACTGAAGAGTGCATGCCTCTTAACAGCTGAATAGAATTATGGAGAAATAGTGGTGATTGCAGTCATAGAAGTCTTCCTGAAGGAGTTTGCGCTGAGCTTAATTTCTGGTCATAGTTCCAGTATCTTTATTGTGACTTTTATTGCTCTTATTATTGTTCATCACACCCCCAACCAGCACTGTCAGACACCGCCTATCAAGAGCCTGGGTCTGTTCCAGGTTTCTTCCTAAAAGGAGTTTTTACACTTCAGTGCGACAGTGTCGAGGAAAAACGCTTCCTTTTTGGGGAATTACTGAAATTGTTGGGTCTTTGTAAATTATAGAGTGTGGTCTAGACCTACTCTATCTGTAAAGTGTCCTGAGATAACTCTTGTTTGAATAAAATTGAATTGATATTGACTGTTTTTTTCCCTGAAGAAAAGTTCAGGAGTCACTCAGAAGTTTGACAGACCAGAACAGTTTTGGTTCTCTGGTTCAGAGATGAGTCAGGACAAGACAGCTTCCATTAAACAGCATGTTAACTCATTGTGTCCCTTGTCCTTTTCATATTTCTGTCTTGACGTTCTTGTCCACTCTAAGGTAAAGTGATAATATTATCTGTTAACTGTCTTTGTCTTCAGATCATTTCCTGCTCTGCTCATCACTTGGCTTTAAGCTTTTTATAGCTGCTTCACATTATTAAGTATGACCAATAATAGTCATTGTGATGATGCACACTGCTATGGCAGCACAATGGCACACTGAATAATATTCTTCATCTTCTGCCTCATTTTTGTCTTGCTACTAGTCACGCAGCATTGCCAACACATGCACAAAAAATAAAACGTGCGAAATGATGGGAAATGGTGTGCTAATTCTTTTCTTAGAGATTCACCTAGCAGGTTTTATGAAAGTTGCAAAAAAAACACCCTTAATTTCCCATAGACTGAGAAGGGAGAGTGGGGAGGAGCTTTACATTCCTCTGAAATGTTTCTAAACAAATTGCTATGTTCCCTACAATTTTCATCTTAGGTCAAAATGTAGGGAAATTTGTACCGGTCACATGTTATTATGGAATCCACTAGAATTAAACTTTTGGCTCTGTGCATACCAACTGCCGTATAGGCACCAATAGAAACAAGGACAAGAAACCTCTTGAAGGAGGCTTACGGTTCCCTTTTTATAACCTGCTCTGTGTCGCGCAAATTTGACACCATAAGCACACCAAACCACATCAATGCGTTCTGCAGACTCTTATTTCTCTGTAGATGATACTATTTTGATGTATGGACTCACTGCTTTTGAATAAAAAAAATCAACACGAGAGCCCGACTCATTTTTTTTCTCATACTAATGACACATGTACGTTTGTTTGTGTGGAAAGCCCGTATTTATTAAGCAACTGTAGGAAGGCATTCGGAAATTTCAAAGCTGTTTAATTTAAAATGTTCAATGCCTTATCGCGCTGATTTGACTGAGCCCGACCCAAACACCAAACATCATTTCTAAATATCTGTCCGAACCCGGCTCGGCCTGTCGGGTACCGTCGGGTACCGTCGGGTCCCGACGGGCTCTGTTCGGGTATCCATCCTCTACTATGGTTAACTGATCCTCAGATCTCTGCAGGGTAAATCCAGACAGCTAGTCTAGCTAGAGTTTTCTGTTGCACGACTAAAACAACTTTTACACATTCCACCAAAAACAAGTTCCTTCCTGAGACTATTTTGCAGCGGTACCTTGTGGAGCTTGGCGCCACACATGATGATTGTGATTGGTTTAAAGAAATGCCAAGAAACCAGAGCACGTTTTTCTCCCATTATCCTCCTCCACAGCGCTATGGAGGAAGGTCTGGCAATGCAAGACTAGTTATTGAGATGTGCACTAAATCAGCTGTTTAGAAGCAATACTTTAAGGAAAACCAATCAGACTTGGCCACGAAATTCAAGGGCCAATCACAGCACTGCAACTCTGCTTTAAATCTGTTCTCTCCCTGTGCTGTCAGCTGTCGTTTCAGGAAATGCACTCAACCCTCCTCCTCCCCTGCCGCCTATGGTCATCGTGTTTCTCCCGGCTGACTGCTCCGTTGACTCTTCGGTCTGTTCTCTGGTCTCTTTCTCCTGCACTTTGTACATTTCATTAAACAGTTGTACAATAAATATTTTGCATATCTGCAAACGAAGTCTGTCCTGATTAAAATGTTATTGATGTATTAATATGCAAGTATAATTGTTATTGATGTAATAATATGTAAGCGGTTCTTTATATGGTTGCTCACATTGGAGCGTAAAATTTTAACTGCTTCATAATTTTGGTAGCTGAAGCTAAACAATGGATCATATTATGAACTGATGTTTGAAACCATTGCAGCTGAAGGTTTTAGGATAAAATTTTGTTGATGTTCCAACAATTGTATACCAATATGAATTAATAATTATTTAACCCTGAAAAGATGCCAGACAAAGATCCCTTAATGTGTTTTTTAATCTGAAATGTAAAACCTTAAAACCCTTCAAATCAATCTGTGTCATAAAATCTGTGTATTGTAACTTGATGCATCAGAAAAACTGAAAAAAAACACATTGATCAGAATCTGAAAAATCAACCATGTATATCACCATGTGTTAGTTTTTTTTTACATTAAATGAAAGTGAATTTTTCTGTAGAAAATCAGATGGTTGTTCTACTTGGTGTGATTAATAGAAGAAATGATCAGAGGGGCAGAGTTTTTACCACCATTGTTTGTACAGGGACTGAAGTATGGGTAGAGTTTCTCTGTGAAGGAGCAGCCAGTAAAGGAGTAGATGAGAGCTGCAGCATTAATGTCATAAAAGGAGACCAGACCCTCCTCATAATCCACAAACACCCCCACCTTCTCAGGACGAGACTTCAGAGAGAGATCAACTAGAGTTTCAGCACAAGCTTCAAACTCATTTTCATTCATCAAACATATCGTCCAGTAACCATTCTGAGGAGTCAGTGTGACTTTCCCCTTCCTACTGATCGACTCTCTGGCCACTCCTAAATCCCACTTGGTCTTCCCTTTAACTTGAACCTCATAGTAAAATCTTCCTGAATAGAATCTCTGCTTTGCTATGACACAAGGACAAGTATCAAATCTCTCTGGATTGTTTGGAAGATTCTTCTTTACATCACCATGTTTAACTTGTTTTCTGTCATCGGACAGGATGAGTTTTGGATGTGCTGTATCAGAATCAAGAGTCACATCCACTGCATACTGCTGGACCCTCTTCAGCTCAACATCCATCAGCTTCTTCATCTGTTTACTGAGCTTCTTCTCCAGAGGATTAACTGCTCTTAGCACAGTCCCCTCATATGAAGGTGGACGGACGCTGACTTGTGTCCAGTCCTTAGTAGGTGGAGCAGCGTTCAGGGACGTGAAGCTCTGGAGGACGTGGAAGTGGTCTTCAGACTGTGAGAGCTGCTCCACCTCAGCGCTTCTCTTCTTCAGCTCAGAGATTTCCTGTTCCAGCTCCTTGATGAAGCCTTCAGCCTGTTTCTCCATCTTTCTCTGCTTCTCTTTGATCGTGTCGATGAGCTCGGCCTGGCTTCTCTCAACAGACTCCTTCAGAGCGGTGAAGACCTGAACACCATCTGCTATCTCTCTGTCTGCATCTTCCTCACTGAGCTCCACTGAGTGTTTGATCTCCTGAATCTTCAGTTGTCTCTTCTGGATCATCTGCTGAATTTCAGCCTCTGTCTTTCCCAGCTTGGCCTTTATTCCCACATATTTTTCTTTCAGAGGAACAACATCATGTGTCTTGTGGTCTGAGTAGGTGCAGAGCATGCAGACACACGTCTGGTCGGTCTTACAGAACAGCTCCAGCAGTTTATCGTGCTTCGTACACATCCTGCCTTCCAGGTTCTCCACAGGGTCGATCAGATGATGTCTTTTCAGACGTGAAACTGTCAGATGAGGCTCCAGGTGAGTCTCACAGAAGGAGACCAGACACACCAGGCAGGACTTCACGGCCATCAGTTTGGTTCCAGTGCAGACGTCACAGGGAACTTCTCCTGGTTTGGACACTTGTTGCTCTGAGCTGCTGCTGCTGCTGGCTTTCTGCTGAGCTGACTGTCTGAACTGAGCAGCCATCTCAGAGATGAAAGTATTGACACGCAGCTCAGGTCTGGTTCTGAAAACCTTATTACAGTTGGGACACTGAAACGGGACATTAATATTCCAGTGTTGAGTGATGCAGGTTTTACAGAAGTTGTGTCCACATGGTATGGTGACTGGATCAGTGAACACATCCAGACAGATGGAGCACAGAAACTGATCTTCAGTCAGCAGACAGCTGGCAGCAGACATATCTAGACACTGAGGACAGAAAGTGTAAAAAAAAAAGAAAAAATGTTATTACATATCTTTTGATTATTATTTATATATATATATTTATATATATATATATATATATATATATATATATATATATATATATATATATATATATATATATGTATATGTGTGTACATGTATATATGTGTATGTATACATATATATGTATATACTGTGTATATATATATATATATATATATATATATATATGTATGTTATATATTCATAAAATCAAACTGAATTTGCTGCAAGTGAAAAAGAACTCACATGTGCAGTTCAGTGGTCATATTTCTATGAAATCACCAACTATATATATATATAAATTATAACATGGAGATCTTCGTTTCAAAAAGTACTTTGATTGATCTTCGTTACAAAAAGTACTTTGATTGATCTTCGTTACAAAAAGTACTTTGATTGCTTGCTGAAAAAACACAATTTCTCAAAAATGTACTTGAAAAATATTATATTCTTGAGCCTAAATATAATTAATACATTAGCAAACACTAATATGGAAGCTCTTAGAGGCAAGTGATGAATGATCTATTTTCAAAGTCTGCTTTACATGTTCTCTCCTGTGCTTATGACTAACAGGTGACAAAGGTTTTACCAGGAAACTTATGTTCCTCAAAAAAAAATCCCCTCTGTCAAATAGATGACTAAAAATGTTTGCAGGTAAATTTATTTTTCTCAAGTTCATTTTTGTGTTTGTTGCAATATTAATTTCTGCCACAAGAAGCGCATGTTCTAAATAGGTGAGTTTTAATTTCTCCATGTAATCTAAACACTATGTAAATATATTGTGTGTTAGCAAGTTATGTATCACTGTCATGTCTCTCTTTTGGCTAGACATTTGTTTTTATCATTCCTAATTTGCCATTTTACTCCTATTTAGAACATGGGGCTCTTTAGCCTCTTGTGGCTGAAATGAGTATTGCAATAACAAACTAAACAAACCAAATGAATCCTGACCATAGACAGTATATAATGGACCAATAGACCCCGTTGCTCTGGACGGAGACCAGTGAAGGCTATTAGAAGCACTTTTCCGGTGATGGCCAGCTTTACTGCGCAGCCTCCAACTGAGAGAATGTGACGTGAGCAACGTGTCTGAAAGTGTGAAGTCTTCTGGTAGCTGTGCCAAGAGAAATCTCAATCATTCCCAATCTTACAGAGAAGGAGAGTGTAGGTATATGTAAGGAGATAACATAGGCACAGGCTAATTATTGCTAACTAACATGCTAGTTAACATTAGTAATTAAACCTAAACAGCTCATGTAAGTCGAAACTGCCTGCAAGCTTATCCTGTACAATACGGTAATTCCTCTACTAAGCGACACAATTGTTAGCCTATTTTTACAAAAACGTCTGCTACGGAGCCATAACGTGAGATACAAGGTAATGAAGCCTTTTATACATTGTCGTGTTTCTTTGGAACTAAACAACGGACAAATAGAGTCTTTAAACGCTTCAGATGTAAAGTTATTTGCAGTCAAGTGACGTAAAAAAAAAATGGCGGTCAATGCTAACAGGAGGTGATGGCTTTGTAGCAACAAAATGGCGCCATAGATGGCTCGAGCTCTAAAGCGAAGCTTACCCCCTTGATCCTGACTGAATAAAATCACCTGCCAAGACCTTTTTTTTAACCTGTTCTTAAAGAAACACGCCAACTTATTGGGACTTTAGCTTATTCACCATATCCCCCGGAGCTAGATAAGTCCATACATATTAGGGCTGTTGGAACAAATGCCGAAATTCGAATATAATTCGAATAGTAAAAAAGCGCCCTGGTGAGGAGCAGAGAGTAACAACGGTGCTTTTCAGGTGTTGGGCTAATCACTCCACCCAAGTAGCAGTGCTTCGCCTTCTGAGGATATAGTTCCCAGTATGCATACCTCCAGGATCTGTGTTAAGCTAGGCTAGCGGTGGGTGAGTCAGACAGTTACGACACGCACGGAGATGAGAAGGGTATGTATGGACTTGTCTAACTCTGGGGGATACGGTGAATAAGCTAAAGTCCCAATAAGTCGGCGTGTTCCTTGAAATCATGAGAGGAAATGGTCCTGATCAGACTTACAAAATGGATCACTAGAGTACAAAAATTCTCACTCACACACATTTATGGAAAGCAAAGAGATGTAATAAGACGAAACAAAGAAACAAAACATGAGAGAGAGAAGAGAGGAAAGTGACTAAGAAGGTTGGAAAAGAGAACAATATGAGTGATTGACATCAGACATTTGTGTAATGTCTTTAACCTGATAAATATGGTGTTTGTGCAGGTCTGCCATAGTACTTGAATGTAGGATAACCATATTTCCCCAGAGGTTATTTGGACTGGCATTAATTGCTTGTCCCAGTAACAACAACGGCCTGTACCAACATGTGAAAACATGTTGGGAAACCAGTTTGACTGGTCTGCAGTGTAGGGTGTTGTTTCAGATTACATATTCTGAAGGAGCAGAGCAAAACAAACATGTCCTTCTCTGTCCAAAGGCTTTCAGTGTCAGAGAGTCAGCAGCAAGTTCAGAGAGAGAGAGAGAGAGAGAGAGAGAGAGAGAAACTGAGCTGAGAATCAGACACCTTAAATGTGCAGAAATAAACAACTACTCTGGACTGCAGAAAATTATATATAATTTAATTTCTCTCCACAACCCCCATGGCCACCGATGGACCTCCAGTTATACATTTGTCATGAGTGTACCTTCCTGTCTGAGTAGAGCTGAGGTTTTGAGTTCATACATGAAACCGGCCTGTAAATTAGCTTAAGCTAATGCTAGCTGTCCCTTTATTCTGTCTAACCTTAACTAGCCAGAGTTCAGTCACTGTGGTTTGGTTTTTACCTCTCTTTTGTATTTCTAGCTCAATGTACATGTTTTCTAAAATGACACATTTCTGTTGTATACTATTCTTTAAATGGTCAAACAAATGTAAAACAGTCAGATTCTGGTTTGAACTAAACTTTGACCACATATTTAGTGAGTGCATTGTGTCTCTGTAGGGCAGCGTACTCACCAGTGTTTGGCAGAGATGCTGCTGCTGTTGTTGAGAAAAAGCTGCTGGATTCAGTGGAATGTTTCTTTAGAGAGAAACAGAGAGACTTGTCTTGACTGCTCTGCTGTCGCTCTGACAATTTATCCCTTTCAGTTCAGGAAATGTGACATTGCAGCTCTCCTCTTTCAGTGTTGCTCCACCTCTCAGTGGCCCGTCGCCAAGAGGGAGGAATTATTCAGATCATTTGCTGAAGTTAAAGATGCAGTAGGTAAGACACGTACCAAAACAATCTTTTTTCCCTGTCTTCCCTGGAACCGTGTCTTCAGTCGAGTGCAGATGTGAGTTGGGCATGCTCAGATTTAAACGGTTTACAGCATAACGTGTCTTACTGAAATTTGTGAAATCTATAAAATAATAAATGTTTCTCTTTACATACAATAACAGAAGATGGTAATCATTTCAAAAACATTGTAGCTATCTATGATTGTTTGATTGCTACTGTTAGCTCAAAACGCCATTCAAGTGACAACCTTTGTTGTGTTTGATTGCTAACCTGTAGCCAGCAGCAGCAGTCGTTTCAAAAACGTGTTAGCTATCTATGATCGTTTGATTGCTAACGTTAGCTCATAGACTGTGCGTTAGCTCAAAAAGCCGTTAGCATCTTGGAGGCTACGTGTCGCAAAGTGACGCATGCGCAACTAATATCTGCACTCGTCGCAAAGTGACGCATGCACGACTCACATCAGCACTCGACTCACATCGGGCAGTGACACCGTGTCAAAAAAAATGTGCGTCCAAATGGATCCATTTGTAAAAGACTCAACACGCTACTTCATATTCCAGGCCTATAGGTGGCGCTGCTTCTGCTACAGAAATTCACCCAAAATGGAGAAGAAGAGCATAGTCTTCAGTCACTCCCGATCATAACATAATAGACTACAATAACTTTCCCCACGGCTCATTTTATAAAGGCCGCCGCAAGTATCTCTCAAAACTTTTACAAATTTTCATGGTAATAACTTTTTGTTGTATACAGTATTAGGGGACCACTAAGGTCTATATAAAAGAGACTTCAGATACAGTATTAGGGGACCACTAAGGTCTATATAAAAGAGACTTCAGATACAGTATTAGGGGACCACTAAGGTCTATATAAAAGGGGGACCACTAAGGTCTATATAAAAGAGACTTCAGATACAGTATTAGGGGACCACTAAGGTCTATATAAAAGAGACTTCAGATGTATTTCGTTACAGAATACATGCCCACAAATGTAATTTGTAACGTATTCCGTTACGTTACTCAATCTGAGTAACGTATTCTGAATACTTGCATTACTTTAGGATTACTTCCACATTGAATTGCGTTTTATAAGTGTAGGAATGCGACCATCCCATCCAGCTTACTAAACAGGCATATTATGGTGTGTTCTTTTCATTTCAACTAGCTGAATGTGTACCTGAACAAGCAGATAGATTATTGTATTGGTAGTCCCGAACTGCATACTACAAAAATCTAACCGTGGTCTAAGCTACCACGAGCTAATTTTAGCTAACGTTAGCTAGCATGTCAAACGGGGCTGTCAGTCTTTAAACGGCTCTGGAGCTAGTAAATCAGCACGTATACGTATAGGAGAATGGAAAGTCCCACGTCAATGGTAAAATAGCAAGGTGACCAGTAAAACTACAGCAGACGACAACCTTGGCTAAAAAATAACTTACTTTAAGATGCTTCTTCAGGTTGGAGGTGGAGTAATTTGGACGCTGAAAGAAGGCTGGTTGCTGGCAAGCAGAGGCTGCACAGCACAGTTATATTTCGTTCTCCCTGTTCGTTCTTTAATGTGAAATGCTGTTTGAATTTCCAAGATAGAAACGTATTGCTGCCCTGGCTCTGTCGTGCCGGTTCCGACTCCATTGTGACTGATCACGGAGCTAATTTGTGAATAAACTCGTGAAACAGAGAAGTATCGTCAGGTAATCCATTGATTTCAACAATGTAACTGTATTCTAAATACCAACTATTTAAATTGTAACTGTAACGGAATACAGTTACTCATAATTTGTATTCTGAATACGTAACGCCGTTACATGTATTCCGTTACTCCCTAACACTATAGGTAACTAAGTTGTAACACAAATGTAATGGAGTAAAATGTACAAAATGTACCTCTGAGAACTGAGTGGATGAAATTAAACCTAAGAAAAGTCTAGTAAGTGGTCCAATTTTTTTCTCACACAGTGAAACTGTCTCTTCTTTGAGGAATCCGTGAGAAAAACTTTCCAGGTGATTCAGAGCTTTACAGACGGGAGGAAATAATTCCATCCAATCAGAATTTAATAAAGACTAATTTAATTATGCCACTTTGTTTTTTCATCGTGAATGCGCCGAGAGATGATTGTAGTGGGGATAATACGGCTGGTGTTCCTCCAGAAATTAGGTCCCTTCGTGCCCACTGGTGATGCAAATCTCATCCCATAAATCATCGATGTGAGGGGTTTCGAGGTAATTCAGTTTACAGATAAAAATACCCTCACTGACTTTCGGCTTGTCTGAAAACACTTCAGTAAGTTTGGAAACCAAAACAGCCAGCGGCTCGGGTCGGTCAAACAAACGCAGGACTTTCACTAAGAAGGCCGCTGTTGGTGTCCTGTGTGAAACCAAAAGTCAATGTTGACTTATTACGTGCGTACCTAAATTACATAACAAACATATTTTGTTTTTTTACCCAAACTACAATCTTTTACAGTGAAACCACTTTCGGTAACACTTTACTTGAAGGTATCTACATAAGAGTGACATGACATAACAATAAAAGTGTAACCCCACTTTCTTTCAGTGTTGTCAAGTTGACTTTCAGCAGACGGTAGGAGAATCTGTTGGGAGGCAGAAGAAGAAGGAGTGAATGTGAGAGGGGCGATGGAGGTCCGCAGCTTTTCTTTCCTGCAGAGAAACGTATCGCCTCATCGCTGCTAATGTCTTGTCACAGTTAATGTTCGCTGCAGTCTGCTGTCATTTAGCGGTGGGGTGGAGGTTATTGTCGGAGCCTTCCCACAATCCACTGGTCCAGAAATAGCCCCCCAAACAATTGAATCAAAATGAAGCTTTATTCTTCCCGCCGCTGCTGCTGCCGCCCCTCCGTGCCATCGTCCTCCATCGCTTTCCTGTTTTGAATCGGTTAACCTTTCTGTTTGGGGCTGCGCGGCGGGGTCCTGCTCTGCAGATTAGCCGCAGACGCATTTATCAAGGGATGACAAATGAGCTGTCCTTCCAGATGCCTGATTACTTGACCTTTATTCCACAGGAGCTGGGAGGTGAGGGAGGGGGGGCTCCTGATGGAGCTAAGTGGTGCCAGTCTCGTATTCGGCAGCCCGTTGTGAGGGGAAACGCCTGGATGCAATGCCTCGACGTCAACGCGAACACGAATTAAGAAAGAAGTTATTAAGATTGGCCGCCGCTGAGGCGAGGTAATTGAAATTCTCACTTTCCCAAGAAACAGGCAGAGACCCGGCACGTCAGTTTCTATTTGAGGCAAAGAGGCTGATGAGTATCACACATTAAAGCCCGGGGAGGAAAATTGTCCTTTTAGTGGCCTCTGATTCGAGATCATTACATGAGTGGGACGGCATCGGCCTCTGAATGTGGCATTTCTTCTTCTTTTTTTTTCATTCTGCCAGCTCATTTCTGGTTTTATCAGGCAGCCGATTGTCATTTACTGCTCTGATTGTGTTTTTCCTCAGCTGTTCTTGTCTCTGCACACAGCAAAGAGGCCTACTGGTTATCTGGGACCCACACCACCACAGATGGAGAGATTCATTAAAGTCTGCATCCACATGTACAGGCTGCTGTTAATGCTGTTTATCAGCACACATACTGAACCTGCAGAACATGGAGAAACATTGACTCTGCTGGAGCCGTCTTTATACGCTTACATTGCTTAGGAAAACGCATGCATTTGAATTTTAGTGAAGTTCACAAAGTTTCCAAAGATACCTAATCTGTCAGGCTAAACATTTTTTTATGAACTTGATTAGCATCGTACAAGATGTACAATTCCAAAGAAACCAGGCAGAGCTATGTAAGGAACAGCTAAGGAGATTAAGGTTAATTGTCACATTTTAACAATATTTTGGCAGTGCTTTTAAGATAAATACCCAGTCACACCAGCATTTCAAATATGGAATTACTGTGATCAGTGGATTTGCTTGCAGGATTGAAATATATCTGTGAATTTGTGAATTTTTACATGTCAAGTTCAAATTTGAACTACGACATGCACATTTGTGCCGTTGATTGTTAGCAAACGGCCTTGACAGCGCTGACCTTTGAGGGAACAGAGAGCCAAATAAGCTTGTAGGACCAAATATTTCATGAGAACACAAGGAAAAAAGTTTTTGTCACTTGCTTTAACGCTTTCTTTGGATGTTGAGTGGATCACAGACTGGTATATGTCAAAGTTTAATCAGGATACTGTTTTAAAACCATTTAAACATTGGTTATATATATGGTTATATGACTTTTTTTGGGTCAAATGGTGGTCGTCTCGTTTCCCCCTAGAGCCTGTGAGAGGAAAAACCACCCTTGCAACTTTCGTCCAGCGAGCCGGCGGCCTCAGCGTCAGGAAGTATGGCGTGATATCAGGTCTCGCGATGTGACGAATTGCTTCACGGCACTGCACACATACGCCCATTCAGGAACCGGCTAACAAGGTAGCGATGGAGTTTTTCACACTATTGTCATGGCTGAGCGAGCAAAAAAGAAGCAGAAAGCTAGGAAAGCATTGTCGGAGGAACAGAGACAGAGTAAACGGCAGACTGACCAAGCGAGGAGTCAGACACAAGTAAACATAGGAGCTGCCAAATATCTATTCCGAAGCTGTAGGGGGAGCTCTATAGAGAAATCTACGAGCAAAGAGCGATAAAACGGCGAAGAAATGGCCAAAACTGCATAGAGCCCCTTTAACCAACATATTTGTTGCTAGACCTCAAAGAATCAATTTTAGGAACTTTATATGTGAACTTGCCAACTTTAAATGTTAAAAATAAAATGAAATTTGACAGAAAAATTGGGCAGAAAAATCAATTATACATTTTCTCTTCTATGACATCAAATATGTAGCATTTAAATGTGTGCATTATAAGTTTCTACTCATTTTGTGTGGTCCGGTGAGTCCAGAGTCACTTTTCTCATCTTGCAATAAAACTTTCCAATTTGTCCATCGACTATCTTGAGCGGCCGTCATCACTTTAAGTAGGAGTAGTATTTTTTTTCGATCCCGAGGGTTCTGGAGAGCGAGGTCAGGACTTCATCAGGGGCCTCCGGGGCCCTCGGAGCCCTTCTCTCGTCTCTGCAGCAGATGAGGGGATCAGCAGGGTGTGAAATGGCCGTGGTGATTGCTCCGAGGCCACGAGGCCTCCAGCCCATTCACAGCCCTGTCAGTTCTCTAATGGAGCCGGCGGAGATTGGAGACAAACCCCCACCCCATCAAACCGTTAAAGGTACAGTCAACCATAAAGACAGAAAAACTATTACAAAGTTAACACTGAGTTTCTTCAGCATGTTGCCTGCAGTGTTAAAGCTTTACTTAATACTAGGTATTTATCTGATGAAGTCCAACTGAAATTATAGGTTTTTCTCTGACAGCATAAACATCTACTTTGTAAATCACTTCCTGTGTCCTCCATTAAAAAACTAATCAGAACCCTATCACATTTAGTCAACCCTTTGTTAAAAAAAAGAGAGAGATTTGTTAATATTAAAAGGTTTCTGGGGAAACATCATGTTCCTTTACAGTGGGCGTGTCTGTTTGATTGACAGCAGCTGGCAGGCTGAGCCCCTGTATCCCCTCAGTCACATTAGCTACAGGAGACAGAGACAAAGCGACAGGCTACCGTTCATTTTCAATGTGAGTGGCCGTTTGCCAGCAACAAGCGACAAGCTCGCCACTGCCACGAGCAAGGCGGGGCCAAAATAGACAATAAGTCTATTTTATGCAAATGCTGAGCGATGCGACAAAGTGACTGCCAATCGGAGTGAAGGCAGCGTGAGGGCAGTTCTCTTAATACATTCATGGACGTAGGTCAGTGGCTCGAGTCGAAGAAAATAATTCAAGATGGCGGAAAACGCTTCAGGACATCGTATTTCTGTAGATATTGGATATGTTTGGCATTTTATCTCATATATTTTGTTACTTTTATCGAGAAATAAATACTTTTAAATCCAAAAACATCGTTCTTGTGACTTAACAATACCTCTGAAGTAACTTTTAAGCCTAGACAGTATATAATGGACCAACAGACCCCGTTGCTCTGGACGGAGACCAGTGAAGGATATTAGAAGCACTTTTCCGGTGATGGCCAGCTTTACTGCGCAGCCTCCAACTGACAGAGACAACGTAAATGTGACGTGAGCAACGTGTCTGAAAGTTGTAAGTCTTCTGGTAGCTGTGCCAAGAGAAATCTCAATCATTCCCAATCTTACAGAGACGGAGAGCGTAGGTATATGTAAGGAGATAACATAGACACATGCTAATTATTGCTAACATGCTAGTTAACATTAGTAATTAATCCTAAACAGCTAATGTAAGTCGAAACTGCCTGCAAGCTTATCTTGTACTATACGGTAATTCCTCTACTGTGTGACACAATCGTTAGCTTATTGCTACGGAGCCATAACGTGAGGTACAAGGTAATGGAGATTTTATACATTGTCGTGTTTCTTTAGAAATAAACAACGGACAAATAGAGTCATTAAACGCTTCAGATGTAAAGTTATTCGCTGTCAAGTGGCACCAAAATGAATGCTAGTCAGTGGAATGCTAATGGGAGGTGATGGCCAGGTAGCAACAAAATGGCGCCATAGGGGTTCGAGTTCTGAAGCGAAGCTCACCCCCTTGCTTTTAAGACGTGCTTGAAGGTAGCACCGGAGA
The DNA here is from genome assembly GCF_004354835.1 of Perca flavescens. NCBI lineage: Eukaryota > Metazoa > Chordata > Actinopteri > Perciformes > Percidae > Perca > Perca flavescens. Next base: position 33,313,329 of record NC_041338.1, read on the forward strand.
ATTTCTGTTTACTGTTACCAAGCAACCAGTAGGAGGCGTGTTGTTGGTGGTATGAAGAGTAAGGACCACAGCAGCATCTGAATGGACCCGAGTGACATTTTGCAGGTATGTTTATATGTCGTACATAATGTGCCGCAGCTAATCGGCTAACTGCACTTTTGTTTTGGTTGTACATTTAACAAGCTGCGGTGCAGCTACGGTCCCGTCGACCGTGCAACTTTTAGTTTTTCTGGGTCAAAATTTAAACTTTTTGTTCTACGTTTTGGTCATTTTTTTTCAAAACGTTTGTCAGTTTTTTTGTGGGTTTGTTCCCCACACTTTTGAAGCTTTTGCGGAAATTTTTTTTTTCATCATTCTTTCATAAAAAAGTTTTTGGAATGCTATAAAATTGTTATTAAAATAACACATCAAAATTTTAAGAAAGCAGTGGGCTGATCATTTACTTTACTTGTGAAGAGCGTTGTGTGGATCAATCAGTGTTATTTTTCTGAAAATTTTGTTGAAAGAAACCCACTTTTCTGATAAAGAAGGACAACACAAAGGTGCTGTAGGTAGGATTGTGAAGATCCAGGACAACAACTTCCCTCCCCCCACAAGGGAGAATGAATGCGTGTGCATGAGCAGTGATTGACACACAGTTAGACACCCCCCCGGGCCTTGATTGGAGCATCTGAACAGGGAGCGGTGGATTTTTGCAAATCGCACTACAGGCTGTAGGTGGTGCCAGAGGAGCTGAATTTTTTATTTTAATTACTTGCTTTATGTAGTTCTACTGTAACATAGGGTCAGTTTAAGAAAATATGACATAAAGTTAGTTTTATAAGTCTTACCTACTGCACCTTTAGTGGCTTCATTCAAATATTATGATTGGCTATATTGAAACAAGTCCTCCACCTACTTAGATGGAGAGCGAACAGCACTCTAACTTGGTTAATGCAACGAGAGGGAGCACTATAGAGAGAGAAAGTCCCTCCCCTTCCAGTGAACATCATGGGACCTCCAATTCGGAAAAAAAAGAAAACGATAGTGAACGGGGAAGGACACATTATTTTTTGATCCCGTTTGAATTGAGCCATAGATTACAAACATAATGTCTGTCAGTTAAAGGTCATTTTGCAAGTCAAGACAGTCAGTGTTTTTTCGTGCATGCAAACAGCGTAACAACATGTCCACAGATAGAAGTTGGACATGCCTGTGTGAACGACTGATTTAGTGACACAAATGAGACAGAAGTGCTTATAACTTTATGTCACTGCAGCTTTCACAACTGTTGATACAGGGGGCAGCCATGTTGGATTTTGAACTCAGGCTACTGCGAGGTTGTACGAGTTCCGAGCTCGTAAATACGAGGTCAGGCGGCGTGTTCCTGACTTTGACCTCGTAAAAAACGAGTTCCGAGGTAAATACAATGCGGCATTACTCACACGAGCAGCAGATTCTTTTGCTTCTCTGCTGATAAAACTTTGCTGGATAAAACACATCAGGTACGATAACTTCTCATGTGTTAGCTAGCTAGCTTAGCTATTAAAGAGTTAGCTAGCATAGCTAGCTAGCTAGCGAGCGAGCGAGCAAGCCAAGCATCAAGCTAGATTTTGCAAAATGAAAGATGTAGTTCACTGAGCGGTTTCACACAAAACCAAGTGGTACGACAAACTGAGACTTTCTTGACTTGCAAAATTATCTTTTAAATTGACGAACAACATATTTGTAATCCATGGCTCAATTCAATTTCTTCCGAATTAAGGTCCCATGAGGTTCACCAGAAGACGAGGGACTTGACTATTGGGTTTTATGCTCTTTTTCCTCATCTCATCTCGCTTAAAAAAAAATAATAGTATTCCCAAAATGTTACACCATTCCTTTAAAAAGAGGTCGGCTTGTATCAGCTGTGAAAAACCAACAGAAAAAATTATCTTAAATATTAAAGAGTTACTTTATTTAAAGAAATATGAAGTACTTTGTACAAATAGTTCTTAAACAAGTTACATTCGAGATATTATTTTATACTAATAATTATGAATTAAAAGCAGATTTTGAAGTGTCTTTCACGGACAGGAAGTGAGCTGGTGGGCGGTAAAGTGGGCCAGGTAGCGTTTTGATGTGTGGAGTGTAAATATAGCCCTCCACCCTCTATCTAATTGTAGCTGTGTTGTTTTCATATTGTTGAATCCCAGAGATGTATAATTCATCACGCAAATAATGTGGAACAAAACAAACTCTCCTGAGCTCCCGAGAGGCCGAGCGTCTAATGAGTTCACTCCATAAAATATTCATACCTCTGCGAAATATACTGTCACTTTCCCAGCAACACACACAAACACGCAATAGTCCAACATCCCATTAGATTTAATAGCAGGTTGTACGACCATAACTGCCCGTTGATCACTGTCACCCCAAAACACTGCAGCCTCTCTCACTTGCTGTAATAAGGCAACTACTTACCCAAGATGCTCCAGATGTCCTTTTAGTCTTATTTTCCTGTTTCAATGTGATTTTAATAGTTTAATTTGGACAACCATGGAGCTCTATGGCACAGAGGAAGACAATATATCCGGCTGTGGTTGGTTTGAGTCTGCACATGAGATTTGTGGACAAGAAGAAACCAAGAATTAAACCAACATGGACGAAACAACATTTTCATGACAACCGGGCTGCATTTGCTGAGGGAGGATCCTGTGACACGACTGACAGCGCCAGAGCAGCTACTGTATGGACCTTGAGGTGAGATTGTTTTGCCAACTAATAAACAATAACTGGATTTTTATGAATTGTTTTAAGTCATTTTTTTTAACTTTTTTTCTTTGCTGTGATACTTATCTCCAGGATTAAATCTGATTTAATCCCGCTAAATGTACGTTTATGGTCGTTACCACCTTTTAAGAGTTTTAGAGCTTTTTAATTCTCCGGCAGAGTGGATTCAGGTTTCAGAATTTACAGCCGATGTTTGACAGAAAGCTGTAACAGTCCAGATCTTCACTAACTAACTTAGTTAAACCAGATTTGGACGTTTTAGAGCGACGAGGATCCCCCTGGCGTGAAGCCGTCTCCAAGGCAGCAGGGCGGACAGGTGGACCCGGCAGCCTCATCCAATCACGGCCGATAATGACCTGGGGATCGAGAGATGAGAGGGTGAAAAAAAAAAAAAAATCAAAGAGCAGGTTTTGATTTCGGAGAGGCAGTCCTCCGTGGACCATCGGCCTCTTCAGCCCTCTATTTTTAATGATCTCCAATCCCAGCAGGCCGAGGTAATCACCTGGGGATCGAGAGGAGAGTGAGGAGATGGGGGTGGGGGGTGGGGTGTCGGCTGATTTTCATTAAGATGGACTCTGGAGCACTTGTCTTATTAGCGGGTCATTAGGCTCTCGGAGGCCGACAGATTGGCTGAACAGGAAGCAGGGGAGCAGGCAGAAGGTAATTGCGCTCGGAGTGACCACACAGGTGCCTGATTGGTTAATTAGCCTGTTGTCAATCAGCCCCCTCCAGCAGCTTGCTCTCACAGTAGTTAAAAGGTGAGCGAGAGTTTCTAATGAAGCCTGAAACTTCATCTCTTCTAGCTCGTTATGGCTGCAATTAAAAGAACGGCTCGACTAAATAGAGGAGCAACACGCTGTTCACGCTGCCAGAGAATCAGGACTATGTCCTGAGATATTGTTTTTTTAAAAGAAATTTAGCAAAGAGGAACCAGTTCAAATTCTGTCAAAAAGTGTCATGTTTAAGTAAAAACCTTGGCTGTGTCTCAAACCGCACACTTCTGTCAGTATACTGCTAATGTGCACTGACTACTTAGTGCCGTAGTGCCCACTTTCGATGGTTAGCGTTGTCCCAAACGGAACACTTACATTAAAACACTTACCGGAAATGATGAGCGGTAGGCTCGCCACGCCGCCTCTGAAAATCTGACGAAAATCTTTTAAACTGACCTTTGTTGATCTGAAATGAAGACAGATTCAGCAACTGCACGGCTTATTTCTCGCTTAAAATGTTTTCAGAAACACGTTTCGGTGAACTATTTTCGTAAAAAACGAGATCGTGTTCTGAACGAGCCGCCGTTATGCTCTGTTGTGAAATCCGGGAGCAGCCAGAACCACGTGATGCGTTGGTCCAATCAGCTGCCGGTCGATGTCCCTGGCCCCTCCCCTTTCCGCTGCGTAGTCAAGATGGCGCCCGTTTAGTGCGCGTAGTGTCCATCGTTCCACACTTAACTTTTTGACCGTTTTTAGGGGGTCATCCTGGTACTTTCAGTGCACTGACTTTTTCGTTATCTCCACTATATACTTAAAACTAAGTGTTTGAAGTGTGCAAGTAGGCGGTTTGAGACACAGCCCTTGAGTTAAAAGACTAGTTCATTAGCAACACACTGCCATGATGCCAAGTCTGGCAAGACCGACAGGTACAAATACAATATCCATTTAATCACATAACAACATAACGTGACAACACTGAGTTAATTTGTGCAAGGTCCCTATCCTGAGAGACTATTTACGAGCCGTTTCTTCATACCCTTCTTAAAATTTCTCTCTGCTTCAATGAGTTTCAGAGTTTTGGGAAGTTTATTTAATTCAAATGCAGCCGTGCATAAAAAGGCATTTTTGCCCAATGTTTTTATCTCTTGAGTCTAAAAAGGATGGAATCTGTTGAGCTGCATCTTGTTGCATAGTTGTTTGTCTCTGAAGTGATTCAATTAGTATTAAAGAGCGATATTTGGGGACCTCATTATAAAAAATGTGGGTAAGTCTTGACTTGATTTTATTCAATTACTCACTCATTTATTTACCATTTACAGTTTCATTTGCGTACTTATTTATCATGTATTTGTCTATTTTAGTTTGATTTGATTTTGATTAGTTATTTTCCCTCATCCGTCCTTTCTAGCTTTGCTTTGTCGATCAGGCCCTCTTTCACCACGCTGTCCCATACTTGTCCATTCCCCCCAAACCCCCCTTCTGCTCCCAGTGCCGCCCCCTTCTGGGCAGTTGTAGACTATGGAAGGTGTAAAGAGATGACTAACAATACAAGATAGGATTAGGGATGCACCGAATCCAGGCTTCGGATTCGGCCAAATATTGGGCTTTTTGACAGGGTTCGGTTTCTTTTTGACTTAGAATTATTTTCCACCGAATCCTACACTTGCTACGCTGGTTGACGTAATGACGGCGCCGTTGATTACGGGAAGGTGTTTACGTAAACGGAGCGTTCAATGCAGCAGGCTGTGAGAAAGTGAGCAGAAAAAGTTGTTGTTTGGCAGTACTTTCAGTCAGAAGAAGGCCATTCAAGTCCAGCTACATGTTCAGTTTGCAATGCCGATTGGTCTGGTGGTGGCGAGGACCCTAAACTATACACAACATGGCCGCTGTTAAAACATTTGGTCTAAAACATCCGAAAGAATACGAGTTGTGCACGAAGGAATCTACAGACAGCAGCCAAAATGCAGCAACTTCAGGTACGGCAAAGGAAGGACAGTCACAGCTAAAAACTGGTGTTAACCAGACAACCATTACCAGCTTTGCTAGCCCTTTACAGTCAAAATAAAATAAAATGAAAAATACACTGCTATGGACTAGATAGGATGCAAATAAATTAGAAGTGGGTAAATAAAACCGTGGCCTGACCCAGCTGTCCTCACCTGTCCCGGTTTTACCCTGACGCCTCTTCGTGCCCGACCTGAGATGCCCCGTTGGAGGTTCCTCATGTTGATTACTTAAGCTTATCTGTATTTCTATCCTACGTGGTTGCTGTCATTGTTTCTCTCTCTTGCCTTGTTATGTATCATGTTTTTTGTTGATAACCTTCACAAATATCTCTTACACTAATAATGAATGCCAGAAAAAAAAAAAAAATTGGATTCATTGTCATTGTTCACACGACATTGTAACACTCAGACCGCCTTAAACAATACAAACACTAAATGTTTTGCCACCACCAATGCCGTTCCCTGAGGCGGCCGGCATTCCCGCTCTCAGACCGAAATCTTTTTGTTTACTCCAGACGATTAACAGCAGCCGATTAACAGCAGCCGAACACGGCCCGAGAACACTATTTTTCATTTCATTCTTAAGCCATAATTGCTGTGTAATTATTCCTCCATTGTGGTTTTCAGCCGAGAGAGTTCTCCTGCTAATAACATCAAAACTTCAAAGGTGTGAAGCGCATTAATATTCACGAGGACGCAGATGGCAGGGAGCTGAGGTTTTCACACAACAAAAAGCAACAATTTCTTTTGTGTTCAGCAAGAGGACATTTTGTTTCGATGTCTGACTGCAAGTCTGCACAGAATATTGCTCATTAGATTGTTTCTGTCACACAAAGAAGTCTTAATTCGAATATTTAACAGTTTGCCTCGTGGGGACCGGCTGCTGCTCCCCACACTGCAGCGGTGTCCCCACAATGTCAGTGTGTGTGTACGAGTGTGTGTCCTTCTGGTCCTAATCAGGACTGTTGCTGCAGACATTTCACTCCAGTGTGAAACATTCACTTCAATAATGTCCAGTCACTCTTTTGGAACTTCAGTTTCTTGGATCATGTGACTGACAGATCGTAGCCTGATAGGACAGAGGTCTGATCGATATCAGTTGAATAATTTCACTGTAATTTGAGCAACTTGATATTTTTGTCCCAAACTCTTAGTGTGAATTAGTGACTAAATTTCACATTTGGCATACAGTGGTTTACATGATTCATAAAAGCATTTCTTAACTTTCCTACAATTACTATATAGAATGAAAAGACTGCCAATTTGATGAAAATTAACTAAGTACTTTTACTCAAGTACTTTTTTTTTGCAGAAGACTGTCTGTCTCGGCTGCATTAATTGCGTGTGTGCAGTGGAAATGTGTTTATTTATGAGCTGGACACTGTTAATTACCCCTGCTCCATGCTTGGATAATTATCTCCAACTTCAAAGATATTCCAACCCCCAGACACCAAGAGGGTGTGTGTGCCTGAGTTGGACGATGAGCTCAGGAATTATCTGCTGCTAATTAGAAGAAAATGTCAAGTCATCAGCAAAATATTCACAGATATTCGCAAGATACAAGACTGAGAAAGCTGGACCTGCAGGGATCCTGGAACCAACAGTACCTACAGATTTGAAATGAAAGTCACACGAACGCTTAGAGATGCACCCATTACAACTTTCTAGGCCGATTCCGATTTTTCATTGCGTTTGACCTGTCGATAACGATTTTAGCCGATTCTGATTTCATTTTTTCTAACCACTTTACAGCACACGCAAATATTTATTTACAACCTTTTTTTAATAGAACATTTAACATTTTGCATAGAACATAGAAAATTTAGAAAACAATTTTAACAGATAATTGATCGCTATAAAATAGAACTATATGAATGACTCCTGGTGTGGGAAATTCACACACATCTATCAATCTAAAGTGCAATGTTATGGATGAACCATTTGCTTCTTTTCACATCCAATATCCAACAAAGAAATTTGATATATTTAGCAAACTAAACTTCTGTGATTGTGAGAGTGCATGTTGGAGAACAGCGCGGTTACTCTGCATTAAGATTATGTAATTAATAGTGGGTTTATTGCTATTATTTGCAAGCCGATATATAATTCCTATGCATTGTGTATGGTAGCCTTTAAAATGTTATTTATTTACAGCCTTCGACCAGCATATGTCAGACTGACCGGCCGCTCGCCGCTCATGGCTGATCACGTGAAAATCAGCCAATTCCGGTCACCAGCCGCCGCCAGTCAATCGGCGTATCTTTACGAACGCTCCTTGTTGATGATTGGCTTGCTGGTCTGTGGTCCCCCGACACAATTCCTCTGTCTTCTCACCAAACTCGTCACTAGCGCTGCTAGCTAGCTAGTAGTAGTAGCTAGCTAGTTGTCCTTACCTAGCCACTGCGCATGTGCAACTCCCAACAAAGATGGTACAGAAGTGCGATGTCTCACTCTGAAGCTAAAACAGAGATCTCAACACACAGGGTGAAAAGAGGAGCTGCAGCAATGTGCAGTACAACAAAAATATGGTCTTTTTTGAAAATTAAACCACGTAAACCTATTCTGATATAACTTCTAAATACAATTATGAACCTGAAAATGGGCATACTATGAGCACTTTAAAGAAAACCGCCCGTGACATCTTGGCTACAGTTCAACAGAACTGCAGGGATGTTTCTCTGCAGGTGGCCCTTAAAAGACCTGTGAGGGTAAAATGAATGTGAATAAAAAGCCTGATGCAAGAATCCCGTCACCCTCAGGACAATATTCTTTTTCCAGAATAAAAGCCAAAGATACACAAGAATGGTTTCAAAACAATGACCTTAATATCGTGGAGACCAGGGCCCGTATTTATCAAGCCTCTGAGAATTACTCACAAGATCACTGCTAAGAATTGACTTAAGAGTAAAAAAAAAAAAAATCTTGGCTCAAAGGTGCGCTTAAAAGTTTGTTATCAAGCATCTCGTAGTTTCAGTGAAGTGTAGGCCTATATAAGTATAATAAGACAATATAACTATGTAAGTGTCGTTCTTGGAGATGATTCACAACACTTTGCTGTGCCACAAACAGGATTTTGGATAACGACATAGGCATGGACCAATCACTGAATAGACTTCCGTATTTAAGAATATTCTCAGATAAATTCACACTGAATGGTGAAATTCCTGAGAGTTTACATTCAACACACATTTGACAATAAAGAATTTTCAAGAGAGCTCATTACGACATTGGAAATGAAAGAAACGTTTTCCACCATGTCTTAATATCATTTTAAAGCAGTGTGCGGTTAACTGACCTGCCTATATACAGTATATATAGCCGAGATTTTACTGTATATTTTATGCCTCCTCTGTCCAAACAATAGCGTTTGATTAACTGCTCGTCATCAAACATTTACTTCTTTGTCTCTTGTCCCCTCCGTGCCACCACAAGCCCCTACTGGCAACTCCCAACCACGTGAGAAGAAATTTGATAACTTCTTTTCATACTTTAAGTTTGAAAGTAGGAGTAAATTTCCTTAATTCTCAGCACTCTCTTTCTTTTCTTTCTTTCTTTATTCCTTGGTTGGTTGTATATTCTAGTCTGTTGACTACGTTGAGGAGGAAACGTTAATGAAACGGGTTGGTGATGTAATGGATGTTGATGTTGTTGACGATGGTCGTTGGTGATGATATTGTGTCAACTTTGGAGGCTTATATGCACTTTCTCCTACCCTGTGTAGGTCACTTTGACGCTGCTATCCATGCACCTTGTACTGGTTTATGTGTCCTCGTGCTGTTGGTTGTGTTCCAGTTGGACTGTGTGTAGAACTTGTGTGTATTTATGTGTTTATACTTGCTGCACACCTAATCGCCCTTCAGGGACACAAATAAAGTTGACTTAAGACTGAAATGGCACTTTGAGAAGCTTGATAAATATGGGCCCTGATCTCCGTCCAATCAAGGATCTGCGGCTGGACTTGAAAATAGGCTCTTCACAAGTACTTCTGCAAACTGCTAACAGTGTAAAGAAAGTAGGCTGACAACGGGGATCACCGCTAATTAACGGACTCAATGGCAACATTACACTTCCTGTTCGCACGTTGTCTCAGGTTTGTCTGGCTTTGAAAACACCTCTTCAGATTCCGATCATTCTGAAGAGCACATGGAAGATGTCCTGCTGAGTGACACTGCAGTTTCCTCTTCATTTCCGCATCATCAGCTGTTTCACAGACAGAACAACATCGCCACCTTGTGGTCAGATATGAGTCATACCTCAGTTTATTTTTTGGGTTTAGTGTATATGTAATGTGGGTATTTTTTTTGTAATTTTATTTTTACTTTTTTCAGTTTTAGTGCATAATGTGTTAACGTATGTTATAATTATGCCAGTGCACATGCACATTTCAAACGTGTTAAACTGAATACAAAATTACCAAAACAGTTAATAAAAACAGTATTTAAAAAAAAAAAAAAAAGTGAAAGCAAGGCAATTTAAGAAACAGAATAAAATATAACCAGGATAATAAAAATATTTTTTTTCAAGATAATTCTCCCAAACTTTAAGTAATTGTATTTAAGAAATAAAAACCAGGATAATAAAAAGATAAAACAGAACTATGGCAATATTTCAAAGCTAAATGTAATGAATACAGTATTTTTTTTGTAATAAAATGTACTTAGAAAGTGTAATAATAAAGAATAAAATAAAAAAGCAAGGGAAAAGATGTATTGAAATCTAATTGAATAATTATAATAAAACCAGGACACGCTGAGTCAGTGATTCAATAACATATTTAATTTTTCAGTGTTTTAGTATAAAAATCCCACCGGCCTGCTGTCGGCTGGTTTCCGCTCCCGTTGGCTATAACTGTGGTTTTTCCCAGAGAATCAGCTAAAGTACCAAATCTATTTACACACAACATCCACATCCAGAGGGGCCAAACAAAACAGGAAGTCTACCCATTGCTACCCTGCCCAAATAAAACATCACCACTATCACCTCACCTCTCAGATTTAATGCTATTAATAATCCAAAAAAATAAAAACTCACAAACGGAAGAGGAGGAAAGGGCCTCTACATTTGGCCCCTCTTGTGTGCCCGCAGTATTTTTCTTACAATACTCTCTCTATAAAGTAATGCATATACATTTTCTGCTTTACAATAAATTAGTACAGGCACATTCTCTTCTCTCCTACAGCCGCCTGTAGCTCCGATCAGGTGGAAAAGATGATTCTGTGACATTTAATAGAGGACTTGAACTCATCACAGCACACAAACAAAAAGGCTAAAAACCTGAAAAACTGTAAAAAAAAAAAAAAAAATAATAATTAGTGGGAAACTTGTGGGCAGCAGATTTTTTGGTTTCGGTGTGAATGATGCACTTTAGGCATTTTAAACTTTGTGAGCATCTATATAGATTTTATATAAATATGTACAAATGAAGAAATGAAAAAAAAAAGTAGTCCAGTAAAAACATTCAGGTAAAAAAAAAAAAAAAAAAAAAAAATTTATGCAAACACACAAAAACAATTAATGCCAAAGACGAGAGATCTCGAAGTTTGAGAACTCAATAACTTACAAAAACCGTAAAAAAAAAAAAAAAAAAGGAGCTGAAATAAAAATGTTCCAGTTATGCATGTTTTTTTTTTTTCTGTGTAGAGATAGCACCAGCAGAAACACCGACACCGTCAGTGGATCGTCACCTCCGACCGTATAAATATGTGAACACCAAATGTACCAAGAAAAAAAAAAAAATAGAACAAACTGAGGGAGTGAATAAATTAGTGTCAGGCCTTGTACAGGATATTTACAGGAGCTGCTGCAGTCGCACATGCGCACACCGATGGACATTTTCATGGCAGTGAGATTGTTGCAGCAGTCTTGCAGCACATTTTTAAGGAGGTCAGAGGTCAAACTGACACATTCAACAGGCTTCGACCTGTGATTTTTCAGTCCTCACAGCCCAGGTTTGAATTTTTTTTCTTCTCTCCCTCTCTTTCAACTTTTTGCACCCGCTAACCGAGTTGTTTTCGTTGCATAGCTCTTTGACAAAACAAGATGGACGTCACAAGCTACAGTATTTCGGACAATGGGGGAGGGGTGGGAGAGGGAGGACAGACATGTGTGTGTGTGTGTGTGTGTGTGTGTGAGAGAGTGAGTGAGACATGAAAACAATCTGGTTCCAGTTTGCAGGAAATGGTAAACATGACAAGTATGTGTGTGTTTGTTGTGCGTATGAGGCAGAAACTGAGCGTCTCCATTGATGGTTTTCAAAAGACAAAGCTAAAAGACGAGAGATGGATAATGAGAGGATTTCATAAGTGTGGGGGGCAGGGGGGGGTCAGTTTGTGACGGCGAGGCCGGTGCTCGGCTCCGGCCCGCCGGCGACACAGTTCAGGTGGTTCATGGCTCGGTCGAAGGCGAGCCGCACAGCTTTTCGGATGCAGGAGGAGCGAGCCTCCGTCAGCTTGAGTTGGTCGAGCGACTGGTTGACCCCGAAGGGAGCCATCTTGGATCTAGGAAGCCATTGCCTGAGGAGAGAGGAAACAAGTGGTCAGCGTGACGTAGGGGTGCGTGATATATCGACTCAATATCGTTATAGCAATAGCACGTTGCGCAATATTATATTGATAAGTATGCAATTGTTTTTATATTTGTTTAATATGTCCTGTTCTGTAGACATGCTCTTTAGTTATTTTATACTGACCAACCAGTAGAACGTGTCCTGTCCTGTATTTATTTCTTCATGTTGGACCAGTCCAATATGACCGTCAGTTGAAATAACCCTTGTGTTGTATTTGTTATTAACCTATTTTGATGCGTTTAGTACAAAGTAATGTAGTAATAAGTTAGTAATGTTACATGATGTTTAAAAATATCAAAATATCACAATATCACACTTCGGCAATATCGTGCAACCCTAGCGTGACGACATGAGTGACCTCAGAGTTTTTAGGTTTCTGCCAAATCACGGAGTTCTGCTGACTCGCGATAACGGCTCCTCCGTCCCTCCACACTTGCAACTTTTAAAAGAAAACTCATCTCTTCGAACAAGAAACTTTTGCTATATTTTGAACTCATTTATTTATATTTATTAATTGCCTCCACCAGGGAGGTTGTTTTCGGCACGCTTTGTCGGTCTGTCGGTTTGTCAGCAGGATTACAGAAAAACTAGCGATGGAAGGGTGTCGCATGGGGCCAAGAACCCATTGGACTTTGGAGCAGATCAGAAGCCCAGGACGGATACAGGCTTTTATCAAGATTGCTAGGGAGCGCGTTAGCCTGGGATTCACGTGGCGTCTGATTAAATCGGAAAAATGACTTCCTCTGAAACATAGGGCACGCCTTGGCGGAGGTCTGCGCTCCGAGCGCCCGCTTTGTTGTCTTTAAAAGCCTTTTGATTCATTTTTAGTGCGTTTTGCTGTTTTTAAAATGTTCCTATTATTTATTTTATCTTTTGTAAAGCACGTTAGTACATCTTTTTATATGAAATGTGCTACACAGTGTTTTTATTTAGATTATATAAAATGAGACATCTGTGAGAGAGAGGTCAATGTGTACAATGTAATACAAATTCTCCCGTAAACTGTAAGTTTAGCATTTATTACCACCTGTATGCTGAGGATGCATTTCTTTCCCCAGATGACTATGGTCCTGTGACTCACCATGTCAGTGCATTAAAGAAGTGAGTGGATTAACCAGACTTTTCTCTTAAATATAAGATTATGTGTGTTGCCCATAATGAAAAACACAAAAACTTAAGAGTCGGGTGTCATGTTTGGGTGTTTGGGTGAAGCAGAGCTACATTTTACCAGTTGTATTAAAATAATCACTGTCAGCCTTTCATCCTCTTTTAAAAAAAAAAAAAAAATAATAAGTAGTTATGTAAGAGGACTTAGTCAAAGCAGGATCCATGCATTCATCTCGAGTCATCTTGTCTTTTCTCTTCTCAGGTCTACCAAAATACTGTAAATACTTTGGATATCAAAACGTGTCCAAAATGCAGCTGCCAGACTATTAACAACACCTGTTTATGAATCCTCTTTTTATTTTTAGTGAGTCGGTGAGTTCCTCACCAGCTGCGCTTGCTGTCGAAGAAGTGGACGAGGAAGAGTTTCTCTGCGGACCTGAACTGCATCCGCTCTCCGGCTTTGAGAACGTCCGGCGGCGGCTGGGGAAGCTCCGCCCCGTTGTGCTGGCACCCCGTCCTCCGCGCTCTGGGGTCCATGATCTGTGACGGGCCAATAAAGAAACAGAGCGGCAAGGAGACTGAGTGAAGCCGCCTCCTCACAGTAACACGGGGTAGCCAGGCAGCCGCAGAGCAAAAAGCCAGCACTCAGAAGGCACAAGCATGCACACGCACACACACACACACATATATACACACACACGCACACTCATACACACACACGCACACATATACACACACACGCACACAAACACAACACACACACACACACACACACACACACACACACACACACACACACACACACACACACACACACACACACACACACACACACACACACACACACACACACACACACACACACACACACACACACACACACAAGCAGTCCATGATCGGCCAGCTGGAAGCTCCCGCATGGCTGTGTGAGCACAAATCACGAGCTACAGCACACACGATGGCAGAGGGGGCTGATGGGTAATGGAACATAGAGGAGGGACCAGCACTCACTCACCAGGGCAGGGTAGGAGGGATATCCACTACATTTAGCCCAAACTAGTTTAAGAGGCTCCAGAACAAATGGACAAGCAGCCGAGGGCTTCCACACCTCTACAGGAACAACGATAAGCAAGTTATCAAGTATTCAACTCAACAGAGCACAACCAGTCTACAACACACAGCCATACACACCAGAGGAAACACACACACACTTGTTTTTAAAGATTACCTTTAAAAAAAAAAAAAAAAAAAGCAACTGAAGAGATTTCTGATGAGTCACGTATGGCGTTTACATGGTACCTGCTCGAGTCAACTCTACTCGCCTTTGTTTTTCCAAGTCCCTGGTACCTGCCAACAGGTATGTTTTTTAGTATCACCTCCGTCGAGGTTCTAAGTAGTATAGTATACCAAAAAGTGACGTGAAAACCTGCAGACTCCTGATTGGTCGGAGAGAATCGTCACTTATCACTGCGTCATCATTGCTAGACACACACTACTATTGGCCAGGTGTTCATGCTAAATCGGCTATCCTAACCATAAACACTCAAGGTCAATGCCTAACCCCGACCAATCGAGCCGCTATTGAAGGGCGGGTCTTGGCGGGGCCATAGTAGGAAAAGTAGTCAAAGGAAAAATTGGCGTTCTGAACACACAGATTTTTTCCCCCCACTATGGCCACGCCAATACCCGCCCTTCAATGGCATTCACACACTACTATTGGCCAGGCGTCCATGCTTACGCAAGGTAAAGTAACCCAATTTGTTCAGGTCCTATCCCCTGACCAATCGGCTATCCTAACCTTAACGACTCGAGGTCAATGCCTAACCCCGACCAATCGACCACGGATTCGTAATTTTGGATGGAAAAAGGAGGACGGGGCACCGCGGCCGAGCAGAGCTGGTACTAGCAGTGGGTAAGCGCCAATATACTGTAGATTTAAAGAGTTTCAGACTGACTGAAGAGTTTATAAAAGGGATTATTTTTTAAGCCAGGAACATAAAGGGGGAAGTAAAGATGTCCTGAGCCGATCCAGACATATTTTAATGGATAAAGCAGCTCAAACGCTGAGCTCTTTAATGACGGCGAGCATTAGACTGCGTATGTAAATGCAGATTTGTGTGTGTGTGAATGTGCAACGTTCAGACACAAAACACAGATTCACTAAGCTCTGAGACTTACCCTCTCTTTAAGATCAGTGTACACAAAACATTCAGCTGGAAGCTTCTGGTTTTTAGCCGGCGCTGACCGCCACTTTCACCGGTAAAAAATAAGAACCAGCAGCAGATCAAATCAGCTTTCAAAAGAGCCAGAAATCCCCATATTGGAGAGGCTGAAAACTGCAGTAGTTTCACTTATTTATGACATTAGGCCTTTTAGGGAGGTGCAACGTATTCCTTTTTATTGTGTTCTATTTATTGATGTGTGCATGTTATGTGTTAGATAAATAGTGCTGTCGAAGTCTGGTTCAATGTTTGTGTTGTGGATGATGTGTCAATATGCCTGTACTGTACAACAAACTGTCTCTCGGGGACATTCAGGTTGTCTAAGTCTATTCGAGAGGCTGAAAATGGGATTTTCTGCCATTTTTGCATAAAAAAAAATGACGATTATTCGAATATCATAGACATCGCAACTGCACTAAGTGCAACTTGCCCAATAGGTTTATTTACAGCTTTATCAATACTAGTTAAGTAGGTGTACATTTTTATTCCCAACTTGTATATATTTTAAAATATTTGTTCTTGTATTCTATCCTATTTATTATTTAATGTATATTATATCCTATTATTTCATGTATATTCTCTATGTGTGCCTGATACTTTGCTGCTGTAACACTGATATTTCCCATTTTTGGATGGATCGATCTATCTATCTATCTATCTATCAAAATAGCTGCCAATTACTTTTCTGTTGATTGTCTAATCGATTGGTTGACTAATCGTCCCTGCGAGTGTTTTTTGGATTTATCATCAAATTCATCAGAGTGAGCCGTCTTCTCTCTCTCATGGATCGCGTAACGTCAATTTCAGGACTCCGAACCTCCCAGGTAAAACTTTTATTCGTATCATATCAATAATTTGAGTTTATCGACTTCATAGTTGAATCTGGACCTCTTTAGTATTTGGACGGAGGAGCTTGTGAACTGCGAGCGGTGTCAGATTTAGCAGGTTCTTTTAAACAACTTTGTATATGTTCTGCTGCTATGTATTTTGGGTTTTAACGTTCCAGCGGATGTAGCCTTTTAATCTGATGATGCTACCCGTTTACCACCAGTCGGACCTCAGTAAGAACAATAAAGTTTTACATGTTAAACTAAAGATAATCGGCACTGCAGCTAAAAGACTAAATGGATTGGATAGGGTTTGTCGAGTGGCCGTGACCTGAGCTAATAACCCACAGAAAATAACGGGCGTCCCCTTCACTTCCTCCTTGTCAATCACAGGTTTCCTGTTTCTGGACTTGTTACACATTTACCACTTCCTATACGGCTAAAAAAAAAAAAAAAAAAAAAAAAAAACCTGCTGCTGACTTCCTCCAGGACTTCGGAGGCCCCTGGACTTCAGCTTGAGACTCAGTGGCGTTTGGTAAAATCCCATTTTCAAGATTATATTTTAAAAGACTTTTAATGTCAGAACCATGAATGAAGAATCGACTTCACTGCTCTTTGGGTCACACAGGTGGAACAGCAAAAAAGAAAAGTGATGTAAGGAAGAAATAAAAATTTAAAAAAGTTTAGTAAACCGGCAGACAGAGAGACGGAGTTGACCAATCAAAGCGTGCCATGCAGTCTCATGCACATTCATTGGATGACACGGAGCCGACGCTGTTCTGCTCACCTGGAGAGATCTTTGCGGCTTTGGGGAACTCTCCGTTCTCGATGCAGGCCACCAGGGTGCTTTTGTCGTCCACGGTGCTCCGGCGAGCCGCCGGCGACCGCCCTTTACCGCTTTTAGACACGATGACGGTGCTGAAAGAGACCCGGAAGAAAAGCAAGATAAGGAAAATGCTCTTTTTAAAATCCGTCAAAGGACAAAGTTTAGACTAAATATATATATATATATATATATATATACACTACCGGTCAAAAGTTTGGGGTCACTTAGAAATTTCCATTCCACTCCATTCCAGACACAATACCAGCTGAGATCAGTTGCATTGTTTTTTTAATCAGAACAGCAGTTTTCAGATTACATTATGTGCTCCCATATACTTTGACACTCAGGGGTGTGCCTGATATCATTGGAAAGGAAACATTCTCAAGTTTTTGTTACAAGTGTCAGGGCGATTCTAGGCCTTACTGACACAGAGTTACAGAGGCTAGAATGGAGGTGTTTTATTTCCATCCAAGTCATACATCTGTAAAGTGATTAGAATACACTGCTGTAAACACATTTGACAGGTGACAGACGCCACAGGGCATTAGCCACATGTCTCAGCTTACTACAGAAACAATCCAGACACCAAAAGACTCAAAAAATGGATTTTATATGATTTCTTTCTACAGATATGTCTGTGCGTTTTTTTATTTCCATTTGAAAAGTGCAAAGAAAAAAGCCCAAAAACTACAAAATACAACAATTCTCAAATACACAAACACACCCACATCAATCACCTTTCCAATGATATCAGGCACACCCCTGAGTGTCAAAGTATATGGGAGCTTTACCACTTTTAATTTGGGTATGACGTTTAGACCAAAAAGCATGAATTTCAAGCATTTCTTCAGCCACTTATTTCTACAACAGTTGAGAACCCTTTAGCAATTATGTAAGCACATAATGTAATCTGAAAACTGCTGTTCTGATTAAAAAAACAATGCAACTGATCTCAGCTGGTATTGTGTCTGGAATGGAGTGGAATGGAAATTTCTAAGTGACCCCAAACTTTTGACCGGTAGTGTGTGTGTATATATATATATATATATATATATATATATATATATATATATATATATATATATATATATATATATATATATATATAAAAATAACTTTATTTACAGACTCAAGGTCCAAATATAAAAGTACACACAACATACCACAGACAGAAGGGTACACCAAACACAAAAAACATACAGACACACTGTCCATCACATAGTACACAGAGGGAACATACAAAACATACATACCTACATACATGCATACACAGACACAAAGATAGTTATACACAATACTTAGAACGTATGCAAATGTGTGTGCCAGTGTTTCCAGAGTTTGTAAGTAAATCTGGTATTACTAAGTGCAGGCTTAGTTAAGGCAGTTAAAATTGTATTCTTTGACTCTGTTAATCGGCACCTAAATTTGTACATTTAATGATGACGGGGGGATGGATTACGTCTATGCAGCAAGTTTCAGGTCTCTCCTGTTGGTTTGAGTTGATTTCATTATTGCTGCCACCATTACAAATAAAATGCTTAGTTTCTTGTTAGAATGAGAATACAATAATAACTTTATTTGAGATAGCATCTTTTACAGACAGAGGGCCCTATTTTAACGATCTAAGCGCACAAAGTCAAAGTCGTGCTACCTTGCCCCCATTTTCAACTGTTACTTGCTGTTGCTAAATAGTTGTGTAAATTAACGTTATTTTTATTTATTCATTAACAACTAATAATCTGTATCGGCCCTGAAAAACCAGTATCGGTCGAGCCCTGGAACGGTTTGTTGTGTAGTTGTGCATTTTATTTTTCAGCGATACTGAAACCCCCCCTCCTGAACTCACCTCGTGCTGCAGAGGACGCTTCCGCTGGAAGAGATGCTGGACTCGGAGGCACAGCGGCGGCGAGGCTCCAGCAGGCGGGGAGACGGCGAGTCCTCCTCCTCCTCCTCCTCCTCCTCCTCCTCCTCCACCACGAAACCGTTTGCTATTCCTGAAGGGACCAGACGCAGGGAACGTGTCACAGTGTAGATTAGGGTTATGGGCACAACAGTAATGATTTCTTTAACAAGTAAGTTCATGTTTTGTCACTGGGGGGATTTTTTTTTTGTTGCTGAAACACGGACAACCGGTCGGAGTCTTTTACCTGTACCGAGGCGCTTTATCGGCGACTCCTCGTCCTCCTCGGCGCTGCTGCTGCGCGTTCGTTTCTTCGGCAGGAGGAGCGTCTCCAGTCGAGGGATCACCACCGACAGGAAGGTTTTGGTGCCGAGGGGCAGCGGCGACACGGCCGGCGCCTCCTGGGTCCTGGGGGGTTTCTGGGGGCTGGCGCTCTTGGACTTGCGGAAGAGGACGTTGTTCCGTCGGTTGCAGGCGCCGGAGGCCACGGTGTGGATGTCGCCGTTGGGAAGCACGTGCCCGTTTGGCGCGGGCGCTGAGGTAGACGTGTCGGTGTCGCCGCCGAGCTCCGCGGGAGCGTGGTGAGTGCTGGGTTTGGCGGCCTTCAGAGGGGGCGGCTCCGAGGCGGCGGGCGAGCTGCCGAGCTGCGACAGTGAGGTTAGCAGCTCTAACGTTGGCGGGGGTGAAGGCTTCTCCTCCGGAGGCGTGCGGGGCTCCGCCAGGGGTTCGGGTAGTGGTTTCTGCTCGGACTCGGCGGGGGGTGGGCTTGGCTCCGGGGGGGCGGGTGGCGGCGTTCGGAGGGACTTCTTCAGGCTCAGCTCGCTGCGGACCTCCATGATGGTCTTTTTGAGCAGCTTGAGCCTCTTGCTGCGGGACGGGCTGTGCTTCATGGCCGTGCTCAGGTCCAGCTTCTCCAGCAGCGCCTTCAGCTGATCCTCCAGAGGGGTCAGCCGGCGGTAGGCGGGGCTCAGCAGCCGGTCCACTGAGAGACAGACGGTGACATCATCAGTCATTACAACACTGCAGCGCTCTTACAGCTGAGCTGGCTCCAAAAGGTAAAACTTGGCAGCGCCCGTAGCTTTACTGTACTTTGGTACAGTGGGAGGAAGCGGAGACGCGTCGCCCATCTTTATATAAAGTCTAGGATATAATCAGGTTAAATACAAGACTACAAATATGGTGGAGGGGGAGAACTACAACAGGCCTCAGTATTAGGGTCGCACAATATTGACAAAATGTGATATTGCGATATTAAGTAGGAATATTGCAATGCAAAATGTCACGGGAAAACATCAAAATAGATTAAAGAATATCAAAACAACCATTTTTGTACAACACAAGGGTTTATTTAACCCTCCTGTTGTCCTCGGGTCAAATCTGACCCGTTTTTTTTGGGAGGGGGGGGAATGATACAAGAACATTGAAAAAAATAGACAAAATATAAAAAAAATAAAAAATAAAACGCAAAAGAAACCGGACAAAAACATCGGAAAAAGGGACAAAAAAATAGAAAAAAGTGACAAAAATGTCAGGAAAAGTGAGAAAAAGTGTCGACCAATTTTATTTTTAAATTTCGACCCAAAAAAAAACAGAGATTCAGTTTAAAACGTTGAACAACTTAACAAAAATCTTTCCAGATTTTACTGGACACTCGTCGTTGCTTTTCTGTTTCTTAACCCTCCTGTTGTCCTCGGGTCAAATTTTACCCATTTTTTAAAAAGTTTCTATGTCAGAAATTTGGGTTTCCTTCAACCAAATAAAAATAAAAATAATAATAACAACGTGGATGGCTTCCTACAACGCTCTTCACGTTTTATTACATTTTATAGAACTTGGAGGAAAACAACAAAAGAACATTGAAAAAAGTTGAAAAATGTTGGTAAAAGCTTCAAAAACGAAAAACAAACAAACATCAAAATGTGCAGAAAAAACCCAGAAAAAAAGTAAAAAGTAAAAAAAAAAAAAAAAAAAAAATCAAGTAAAGTGACGAAAACAGTGACAAAAACATTGGTGGAAAAGCAACAAAAGTGTTGAAAAAGACGACAAAAACGTTGAAAAATTAAATTAAAATAAAATTTTGACCCAGAAAAACAAGTAGTTGCAGGAAGACAACACCAGGGTTGATGATCACTCGACTTACCGTCCTCCCAGGAGAAGGGGGGGGGCGTCTCCAGTTTCGGGGCTTCGGGCAGGTGCAGCCCGCTGGGGAAGTCAAAGCCGATTCTCTCGGCCTCTCTGCGGGCCCGGCGCAGGATGGCTCCGCCGTGGTCCTGCATCCGCTGAGCTGCCTTGTAGAAGAACGTGTCCTTGGCGTTGTATTTCATGCAGTTGAAGATGATGAGGTCGAAGTCGGCCTCGAACTCCTCCAGGCTGCGGTATTCGTGAGCGTCGATGCGCTTCCTCATGGTGGAGAAGTCCATGGGGTTCCTGATGTGGTCCAGGTAGTCAGCAACCTGCCGGAGACAGAGGACAAAGGACAAAGGACACGTTGGGGGGCTGGCAGAAGATTTACAGGGATTCACGTACGTTACAGACATCGGCTCTCATTTAGAATTAAACGTAACCCATGGGCGTAAATTTCATCAAACAGTTGATTTTTCTAATTTCTCAAAAGACATTTTTGAAGGGGGCACTAATAATACAGCCAAAATTACACTTGTACAGGATACAGGATGTGTAACGTTAGTAACTCCAGTAAGAAGGCTGGAAAGCGACTTTATTCACTTTAAACATGGAATGAAGTGATTATTTTCTCACTAATACAGATGATGCTGAACAGAGAACTGAACCCCCTAGCAAGAAACCGGGTTCATATGCATTTTAACCAGTACTTTTCGGTAAATTTCCATGACTTATGTGTTCCTGAAAATGTCAGTCGACATTATACAATAAGAATACAAATCTGTGTTAAAGTTTACCCTCAGAGGTTTAACTAGAAAATTAATGACAATTTATGTGGTTTATAGTGGGATTCTTAATATCGCTCCCTGAATAGAACGTGGAGGTTAGGACGATGTGAAATACATTTATTAATCACATATTATACTGTGTTAAAAAAAAAAATCCATGACTTTTCCAAAACTTTCTGGGTTTTTTATGTTTCCAAAACCATTTTTCAAATTCCACAACTTTTCCAAGTATTTTTCAAAACGTATGAACCCTGAAGAAAGCTAACTAACTAGCATTTTCTGTAACCAGTGAAAGCTTGTTGGGTGGAATTAGCAAGTTAGCTAACGTCCAACAAGCTACCAAACATGCAACAGGTAACATTATAACTGCTAACATAGAGGATTCATGGAAAATTCTTTTGTCATGACTAATTTATTTAGGACACAGTGAAAATAATCACTTCACCCAATTTTTTATGTGAATAAAATAGCCTTGTCTACTTACTGGAGTTGCACAACTAACCATAAGTTACTGAAGTGATTCAAACTTTGTTCTCTCTCCCAACCAGCGCTCTCTCTCTTCACAACGCAGCTCCCACCAAACGGAAGTAAGAGCTACCAACTAGGTCTGCACAATCACAATTTTATCGAAATCGCAATAGGGACTAGTGCAAAATCCAAATGGCAAGGGGGGCGCAATATCGTTAAAGACAAAATATGTGTCAACCCATTCTGAATGTCCCGGCCTACAAATCGTATCCTACACACTAAAGTTGTTGTTTTTTTAAACAGATCCTCACAAACAAAATGAGAATAATGGTTCAAAAATGATCATTCCCATTTCGCAATCACAATATCAGTCAAAATAATCGCAATTAGATATTTTCTTCATACCGTGCAGCCCTACTACAAAGTTGTGGTTTTAGTAGCATTGAAAGCATTTCCTAGAGTGGTTAAACCCAGCCCGATCTGCCAGCAATTGGATTTCTCCCTGCAGCTCAGGCTGGAAACAAACTGGCTTATCCACCTGGCGCACTATTGGCGGGTTTAAAACGATGACGACAGCGCAGCGACGGCAAGCAGCTTCTCGTTCACATTCAACGTGGCGCGGCCACTGAACCGCAGCAACCCGTTGATGCCGCTGTCGCTGCTATGTCACCCGGGTCATTTCTCCGATTGGTTGAAGGACTATCCAATTGCGTACACAGTCGTTTGAACTATGCCCGTTGATCACGCCTCTTGTACAGTAGAAAATACTGAGCATACTCTCCAGACTGATGATCAACCTTAATAGACTGAGCTTGGTCTGGTGATAGCCAGACCAAGCGTTTCCTTGAAATGTTGGTCTATTTAGTTACTTATCAGGACTTGAATGTAAATCACATTATATACCGGATGTAGTAACCCTGGCTGCTGGCCGTTATGGGACCACAGCATGCCTGAATGTAATCAAGGGACAGTAAAGCAGATTGTTAATTGATAAATGGTGGCAGACCTCCTTGATGTTGACGGGCTGAGCGAAGATACTGTACTGGTCCTTCTCCTGCAGCTGGCTGAGCACGGCTCTCAGCAGGATGTTGAAGGGGGTCAGCTGGCCCTCCAGCGCCGACTGCTGCAGCTTCATCTGATGGGAGAACACAAAATGCACAAAGTCAAACTGTGTCCCCTTTCTTTGCTGGGAATGTTCCCGAGGTCAGTGTTGATTGTACAAACAGTCGATGACAGCAAGAGTACATTGGGGCGTTTGAGGTCACATTTGTGAGGTGCAACGCTCACTTCACATTCAAGTCTGAATACACCTAACTCATCAGCAGGGCCACACAAAATCTGCAAGTAAACGAGAAAAGTAAAACTTTGCTAAAAAAAAAATTGTTGCTTTGTTGATCACATGTCCACCCCAAGCAGCCACACAGACAATTCTGCAGATTTTCATTCTGGATCACTGCTGAGAAACCCCACGCAGATTCCATTTAGGTCTGCGAAATCTTGGAGGTTTTGGTGAAAGTGACAGTCTCTATGCCATGATGAATACATTACAGGGTTTTCCCTGCTATTATAAGTCTTTACGTGCAGCACCTGAGCTGAAGGAATGCGAAAAGAGCCAAAAACAGTGAAAAAAAGAATCCAAGACTTTTCTCAGATCTAATGATTGTAGTTGGACTTCTTTAGCAAGTTTTGTCTTTAAGTTGTCATGTATTATCTGCTCTAGCTTTTCCCACATTTTAGACACAGATATGGTGATAATAATGGTCCAAATTGATGTCAAATTGCATATTTTTTACATGGAAAAATATCAAAAAATTTTGAGGAAAGACCCCCAAACCCCCCACCAAATATGCACACCTAAGTCTCCAACAACCCTAGGGAAAACACTGAATAATGTTACTTATTTAAGCTCATAAAGTGTGAACAGCAAACCTTTTACTAAAAGAAATGTCTTATGGATGCAGGCAGGTGGTTGGAAATAATAATAATAATAAAAAAAAATGTATCCAGACCGGAAGCCCTTTCGTCATTATTTGCAGATACTTTGACTTTAAATAAAAGCCTTGAGGTGGAGAAAACGGGGAAGTGGTAAATGATGACGTGACTCTACCTCCTCTCTCTTCAGCTTCTCTCTCTTCCTGATGAGCTCCAGCAGCAGGCGCGCTCGCTCCAGGTCGTGGCGGAGGCGGTGCCACTCTTTCAGCTGCTCCTTCAGCGCCTGGTTCGACTCGGCGCGGTCCTGCGGAGAACGCACAAACTTCAAGTCAGTAAAGTTTTGGGGGGAATAGATTCACGTATGTGTCTTGATTTGATTTGAGACCGTTATGAAAATAGTTTCTTTCCCCAGGATCGATATTTATTTTATCTACCAGCGTTTCCTTTAGGATTTCTTTTAGCAGTGGGGGCAGGTCCGAACCCCCCCGCCCATGAAACGGCACTGACACTTTGCTACAACACAAATCAATTGGTTATTGACCTCTATTCACACACCATGAGGCATATTTTCAGTTGTGATTGATCTGTATTTTTTGGCGATTACATCCACGTGATGTCCATTCTTCTTAGAAAATAATTAGTTTTTGAGAAATGTCTCATGATTTATGGCTTCTAAAAGTGTATTATTATTATTTGTTTTTGTTAAAGAAGGAAAAGAAACTCGCAATTATCGAACCGCAATACTTCTAGAATTGCAAATAAATGAAAATCGCAATACAAATCAAAACGGCACCCGTGTATTAGGGGTGCATGATATATCGCCTCGACATCGTTATATCGCGTATCACGTTGCTCAATATTATATCGAAAGTGGGGTGATAAGTATGCAATATTTTGTTTATTTTGTGGAGCGCTGCGTCCCGTCTGTTGGCTGTGTGGCTTATTTGTGTTTGATTTAGAGTTTGAAACGCTGTAATGATCATGTTTCATTGGCCAGTTACCGCGCCACATGTACACGTTAATGCAAGTCAGCGCACAGGTCCACCACGTGACAAACCCTATGGAGCGTATTTCGACAGTGTAAGTGAAGAAATGGATAGACACACACAATCACTCGAATCAGAGAAGCGAAAGAAAAGGACCTAAAGGGAGAGCAAAGGGAGTCAGTGGAGCCAAAGAAAGAAACACAAAAGTAAGAAAATGAGTGTTGCTCAGGGAGAAGACGAAGTAACAGAGATTGAAGAGGAAACTTTAGTGGCCAAAAGTAACCCCATCCCACAAGTTTATAATCGGTGCAGAAGGGCTCTGCAGGCAGAGTTTGGAGTCGGACAGATGGAATAATTTTCATCCACGACCAACCTGTGGTCCAGCCACACCACGGAGCCGTAAACAAGTCTCAGTGTGCACTGAATTGTGGTGAATCTATTTTGATGCGTTTTCCCATTACCTTTGTAATTAAAAATATCTAAATTAATATCGATATCGCAATATTCATAATAGATATCGCAATATCACAGGTTGTCGATACCTGGCGACCCTGCCGCGTGCGGTGGAAGAATCGAACCGGGACAGAAGCCCATCGTCCCGGCCCTACTAAAAGATATTGTTCCGCGGCGAGCGTTGGCAGCACTTTATTCAGTTTGCTTAGTCTCTAAAGTACTACATGGCTTGGCGCCACCCCCTCTGTTAGAGTTTATTAAATACAGACAGGCTCGGATCACCAGAGCTGCTGTAAACAGGGACTGTGAGGTTCCTTTTAGAAAAACCTCCTTCAGCCATAATGCACTATCTATTAAAAGGTAGTGCATTATGGAACACACTACCCCCAATTATAAGGGAATGTCCCACTCTGGCCACCTTTAAGAGCCGAGTAAAGGTGTGGCTCAGAGCTAACCAACCTCTAACTGTATGTTGTACCGTATTAGCCCAGTAGAGGATACTAATGAATTGTCCTGTTTTCCTTTTTGTTTCTTCCTGTTTCTCCCCATTTTATTGCAAATGTTACTACTGTATATCTTTTGTCCTTTTTATTGTAACTTAAAATGGACTGCAGATGGAAATTAGCCCTTGGGCTACAATCTGGCATTTTTTACGTGTACTGTTGTACATGTTCATCAAATATGCATTGTCCTGAAATAAAAAAATAAAAATAAAAACTGACCATTGGCTTGATTTTGGGCGGGTGAGGGTTGGCCTGCAGCCGGCGGATCAGCGGCACGTTGTTCCTCGACTGCCTCTTCTGCACCCAGTAGCTCAGCACCCGCTCCACAAACACCCGCTTCCTCTGGACCGCCACCTGGTTCAGGATGGTGTCGAAACTGACCCACGGGGGGGGAAACAGGGGAGATAATAATCAATAAATACTCATCATTTCCGAAGGGACAACCTGAGCAGAAACACAACCTCCTCTCTTCCAGTTTGGGTTCCTTTATTGGTACCCGTAGGTAAACTAGGTTTACAGTCTAAGAGGCAGGACATCCTTAAAACTTTGGAGACAAACACATAAACATGCAACACACAAATAGGCCTGTCACAATATGCAATAAATCAATTAATCGCATGACAAATAAAAATGAGCCGGAAACAATTTCCATTTTATGTATTGTTTTTGGTTGTGTTTGGATTTTATTCCGGTGGATTTTTTGTTAACAGAGACTGAGAGTCCATTTCATTTATTGTTTTTGGTTGTTTTGTTCATGTATTGTGGATATTTAAAATGTCTTCCAGTTCCAGTGTTAAATATTCTTTAGAAATAAAAGTGTATTGATCTTTGAAAAGGTGTACCTGCATTATTATTCCATTATCGTTATATTAGATGATAATGACAATATCATCGTTTATCGCAATCATTTCTGGGACAATTTATCGTCCAGCAAAATTTTTTTATCGTGACAGGCCTACACACAAAACATTAAAACATATAAAACAGTAGAAAATTGATACAGCATAGCATCGCAATATTTTTTTGTGGCAATACTGTAACAATACACAGGTGCCAAGTATCGATCTTTTATGATATGTGTTGGTCAGTTTGTCTGCTTGACAATTCCATTTTGCAGCAATAAAATTGACGTGAGATGAACAAACAGAGAAATGTATCTTTTTAGATAAAACAGATACATTGCAATATATCGCAGGATATGGCAATATAATTAAAATCGCAATAATATCGTATCGTGACATAAGTATCGTGACGATATCGTATCGTGAGGCCTCTGGTGATTTCCACCCCTAGTAGAACATGGATAAAAAAAACAGTACATGACCACATTGACGTGTGCAGTTATATGCAGAAATTCTACAACTAGTACATGACCAAGGTGCTTGTGCGTTGTGTGATAGTAATTCTACCGTTTGTTTAACAGAGTGATTGCCGCTGGGACAAAACTGTTTTTAAATCTTGTAGTTCTACAACCAGGGACTATTAGCCTCCGTCCAGAGGGGAGGTACTGGAGTTCCCTATTCAAAGGGTGAAGGCTAGCTTCTAAGAAGGCCGTAGCTATAGTCGACCGAGTATTGATTATTAATTCATGTGAGAGATGCATTCTGGGAGTCTGGTTTTAAATTTCAAATTCAAACTTTTTTTTTTCCTCCAACGTTTTGGGCAGTGGTTTTTTTGTCACTTTTTTCCCCGATGTTTTTGTTGAATTTATTTTATTACAAATTTTGAAGCTTTTTCTGATATTTTTGTCACTTTTTTCAACATTCTTTCATCGGTTATTTTTCAAATGCTATCAAATTGAATGAAACACCCAAATTCAATAAAAGTAGTAAACTGATGATTTATTTTACACAACCATCCACGTTATGTTTTTGGTTGAAAGAAACCCAAATTTCTGACTTTTTGAAAATGGGTCAAATTTGACCCAAGGACAACAAGACTCCCAGAATGCACCTCTCACATGAATTAATAATCAATACTCAGTCCACTCAAGTGTGATTTCCTCTCTCAGTTTTAACTTCAACTGAATAAACGTTTGCCGCTTACCTTGAGGCAGTGATGCTGGGCCCAGAGCTGTTGGGGGTCTCAGGTTCCGGTTCTGGTTCAGGCTCCCCTCTCTTACTCTTCTTCTTGTGCCAGCCCTTGGCCCGGGACTTCCCCCTCTTGTCGGCCCTCTTAAGGCAGGCGCCGTTTTTCGGATGGGGCTCCTCGTAGATGTTGAGCTGCCGGCAGTCGCAGCCTTCGGGCGTGTGGCTGCAGCAGTAGGCCGTCTTCTTCACGGAGAAGGTGGCGCCGCCGGCGGGCGTCACTTCTTTGACGGGCTCCATCTTCATGTAGAGGCCGGCCTTCTGGGCGCAGCTGACGTGGAAGGCGGTGTAACAGTTGATCTTGTCGCACTGGATGCACGCCCCGGCGCCCTTCTCCTTGCACAGGTAGCAGGTGAGCTTCCAGCGCGCCGGCGGGATGTTGCGGACGCCGTCGATGGGCTCGATAAAAACCGTGTCGGAGAAGCCGACCTCGGGCACCCACAGGGCGCACGCCACGTGGCCCCAGCGCTCGTCGTCGGTCTTCTTCAGGGCGCCGCCTCGGTTGGGGCAGAAGACGCAGTCGGCGGGCCGCGACGGACACTGCAGGCAGTGGCGGCACAGCCACTGGCCCTCGGGCACGTACGGCACGCCGTAGCACTCCTGGTGCACGGCGATGTTGCACGAGTCGCAGAAGAGGATGACGTTGCTGTCGGCGCCGTCGCCGTCCATGCAGATGCAGCAGACGGCGTCCTCGTCCACCAGCGACTGCAGGTCGCTCCGGCCCTGCGTGGCGGCGTGCGACTCCTTCTCGAAGCGGTCCATGAGGAACTCGAACAGGTTGTAGGACACCTGGCTGACGCCCTCGCTCTTCCTCTTGTCGTTGAGGAGCTCCAGCCAGGCGTAGTCTTCCTCGTCCATGTCGTACTCCACCTCGTCGTCCAGCTCCTCCTCCGTCCGCTCCGTGTACTTGAAGTAGGCTGCCGGCCGCCTCGGCACCACCGGCA
The DNA here is from genome assembly GCF_004354835.1 of Perca flavescens. NCBI lineage: Eukaryota > Metazoa > Chordata > Actinopteri > Perciformes > Percidae > Perca > Perca flavescens. The sequence goes on from NC_041338.1 coordinate 33,342,528, forward strand.
GGTTGTATTCAACCGTTCTAACCTTTGGCTCCAACAGGCCGCCGGTGCTGCCGTGCGTGGCGGCCGTGGCGGTGGCGATGCCGGCGCTGGCGTGAGAGGCCACGAGCGCCGCGTTCTTCTTCTGCTGGTTGTTTTTGAGGCGCACCGAGCGCACCAGGACCTGCTGGGGCTTCTCGTTGTTCTCCTTGTTGCTGTTGCACTCCATGATCTCCTGCGCCGTGGGGTCGTCGTCGGCGATGACGTCCAGCTTGTCGTAGATGCTGAGCCGGTGCACGCGGCCGTCCACCTCCAGCTCCACGATCCGTTGGGCCTGGGCGTACGTCAGCGTCTCCCGGTTGGGCGACGGCTTGATGGGAGACGAGTCCCTCTTCAGCACCGAAGGTCTGTGATGTCGACTCTTCTTCTTCATCTTGATATCGTAAAGACCCTGAAACACCAGACACATTTGAACAACGTTGTCAGTAGGGTTGCACGATATTGACAAAATGTGATATTGCGATATCGATTATGAATACTGGGATATCTATATTAATTTTGATATTTTGAAACATATGTAAAATTACAAAAGTTATGGGAAAACGCATCAAAATAGATTCACAACAAACACAATACAAGGTTTATTTCAACTGACGGTCATACTGGACTGGTCAATAAATATATAAAATAAATAAGGACCATGTCTACAGAACAGGACATGTTTTACTGGTTGGACAGTATAAAAACAAATAAAGAGAACAGGACTAGGGGTCTAAGAAAAAAAATTGATACATTCGAGTATCGCAATATTTTATTTTGCAATACTGTATCAATTTTATTTTATTTTTTTAAACGTTCAAAAATATTCATGTAAGACAGTGGTTCACGTTTATGTTGTGTTTGAACCCCCTACCGCTAGATGGCTATGCTGAGACGCACCACTAGTATCCTTGGCTAACAGGGCCTAGCAGTGCTTGACTTTTTGATAGAAGCTAACAACGTAGCTATGGGTGAACTTTGGCCTACTTTAGCATATAAACATTAGCTCACTAAGAGCCTGTGAACCACAATCCCAAACTGGCAGTTTGATTTTCTGTGTACTGAATTGTTTACCTAAAGCAAACTTCTTTGACTGTAATGCACATCATGTCTTTTTTTAAATATTAGTTTTTCTAAAATTATATTTAAAAAAATCCCAACATATCGCCATACGCACAGTATCAGAAATTTATTGCAATATATTGAATCGTGACCCATGTATCGTGATACGTATTGTATCGCCAGATTCTTGCCAATACACAGCCCTAAACAGGACACAACTTTTCTTTCGCTTCTGATTCGTTCTGTTTTGTTGTCTCTATCCGTTTCTTCACTTACACTGTCACACTGTTGAAATATGCACACACGTGGTACGCTCCATAGGGTTTGTCACGTAGTGGACCTGTGCGCTGACGTGCACTAACATGTGCAAGTGGCGCGGTAACTGGCCAATGAAATGATGATCATTATAACGTTTCAAGCGGGCTATAAATCAAACACAACTAAGCCACACAGCCAACGGACATATTGCACACTTATCGCGATACTTTCGATATAATATTGCACAACGTGATATTGCGATAACGATAGAGTCAAAGTATCGTGCACCCCTTGTTGTCAGGGACTCACTTACGTGATGTGGCAGCAACTGACGAGTTTGTGAAGAAACAACCGCAGCACGTTGGATTCAACAAAACCTGCAGTAATGATTAACTGCCTTAAACCTGAGGGAACAATGATGGGCAGCTAATGTGTTTACACAAGGATGTCATCACCTCTTCCCACCTTAAATCATAGGCGACCACTGAATTATGTAAAGAAATACACCGCTTTTTATCTCTGTAAGGGAGTCCTTTTAGTTCCAGTGTGGCTTACTTGTTCTGCAAACTATGAACTATCAATTTTTTACTGATGCAATAGTGCTGGGCAATTAATCAACATCGATATGAGACTAGATATCGTCTTAAATTTTGGATATTGTAACATCGTGATATGACACAAGTGTTGTCTTTTCCTGGTTTTGAAGGCTGCATTACAGTAAAGGGATGTCACTTTCGGAACTTACCAAGACTAGAAAAGGACAATATAAATGTAGTTAATTACCATCTGTAAAACTGCGTTTCTCCACAATTAATCCTGCAAAAGCACCAATCTTAGTCGACTAAGACCAAAACGACCGATTAGTCGACTAATCGACTATGAGGTGGCAGCCCTACCTTTGTACCATTATTTTTTTCTCATTTTTATGCTCTTATCAACATGAAAAAGTGGATCGGCTTTCTTTGTGCTTTTGTCGCCTGGCTTTGACGAGGGGGCGGAGAATTGGCATCAGCTGTGCGCTCGGTCATCAGCTGTGAGCTCGGTCATCAGCTGTGCGCTCGGTCATCAGCTGTGCGCTCGGTCATCAGCTGTGCGCTCGGTCATCAGCTGCGCGCTCGGTCATCAGCTGTGCGCTCGGCCATCAGCTGTGCGCTCGGCCATCATCAAGTGGTATTTCCGACTGGACGTGCTGCGATGATAGCTCAGTTCACAACGACAAAACACACAGATCACTTTGGTCTTGTCAATGGAACCATTTGGCAACTTTTTAAAAGTAAACTTTCCATTCAGAATCTTCTTGGCATCCAATCGCGCTCGCTATCCACTCAAAACGTAACGTTAGCCTGCTACTCTTTGGCTGGCTCGCAAGCCCAAACATGCCTGTTGTTTTGTTTCCGGTCTAAATAGATCCGGTGTGGTGTTGTAGTTTTTCTAACGTTACTAGTTGTTGCAACAGCACAAAGTTAAACTATAAAGTTTGCTAGGCCAAAAATAACAATCTCACGATAGAAAAATGTACGCTGTTAAAATGGGTTTGTGGTAACGCCGCTAATAACGTGTTTAACTGACAGCACTAATATAAATCAAAGAACGCAAAAAAAAGACTCTGAATCTTACTAAATTACCGCACCTTCATATAAGAGAGTTTCCACATGAGCATTAGACCGCTACGTACAGTGATTTGTACAAAAACAACAACTGTAAGAAGTCTTGAAAAAACTGCTGCGCCTTTTATAGTCCATGTTAGGGGATTAAATAGCACTGTCTGACCAGTATGCAATTGTACCCTGAAGTTAATCTTGCAGCTTTATATGTGAAGGTACAATTCCAGTGAAATGTAATCCCCCATCGAGCGAGTTTGTCTGCATTGACAGCATCGATAGAATGGCAGCGAAAATATTTTTTCCAGCAGATGTCTAAGTTACAACACGATGGAGCTAGCGAAGCAGTTTTGGGTTTATATGTGCGAGCGGGATTTATTCAGTATGGGAAATCCCACGGTCTCTAAAGCTACAACTCAAAATTGTCTGGCTGATTAAACAGTGAGGGACCCATCTGCTAGCGATAGGGCCCGAGACTGAGAGAGCTACATGGAGCTACATGGATAAATATGCATCAAACAAGCCACTTAGAAATTTTGCAGTACCCATGAATACAAAAGTTGGGTGACCCTCCCCCCTACACTAAAAAAAATGGGATGACCCTCCCATCAACAAAGAATAAAAAGACACGATCCTCCCCTATGTTCCTCCAGTGGTCCATTCCATAAATACCGAACGGCCCCTTAGAGTTGTTCGCCGCCGTTGTTCACTACCGCACAGCGTCTAGTTTCAAAGTTACAAGTTGGCAGCGCCCGTTTCCGGGATATCTTGGGTTCACTTTTTTGTACATTGGGAGGACGTGGGTATAGTACAGTCTATGGATTACAACAACATTAATGTGATCCAAAATTGGGAAGAGATTATTAACAACATAGGAAACCAAGAGCGTATGTAAAATCTAAACACAGAGAGGCGTCTTCCAGCTTTATATAACATACAGTCTATGCAGCAACAGCTGTAGTGTCAGTAGAAATACTTAGGGCTGCTCCGTCTTAGTCAATTAGTCGACTAATCGGTCGTTTTGGTCTTAGTCAACTTAGATTTCTTAGTCATGCTGAATGACTTATTTCCAAGAAATGTACAATCACATCTCTGGTAAACAGAAGAATTAAAGTGGTGCTTTTGCATGACTCTTTACGGAGAATTACAGATTTACAGATCTGTCGATTAAATCAACTAATCGATTAGTCGATACAATTGAATTGAATGAGTGTTAGTCGACTAAGAATTTCCAGCCCTAGAAATACTCCCAAGTGATGCAAAACGCATCACTGAAGTTGTTCTGCTAACCTGTGAGTAGGGAGATCTGGGGACTGGTAAGATGGAGGAATGTTTACCATAATTCATTTACATATATATACTATCAATATTATCATACAAAGTTGTTTGAATATCGGGTAAAGTATCCCTTTAAAAGGGGGCGGAAACCGACTGTGATAACGGTTCGCTGGGTGAATGACAGAAATGTTCAGAGCAGGACACCTCCGCACCGAGCCTACGGGCGGCTCAGCTAGCCTGACTGAAGCCGCCGAGAGCTGCTTGTTGTCGGATATTATCGGCTAACAGCAGCTGCGCCTCGTTCGGTTTCTCTCGGTCAAATTGTTCACGCTGGCCCCCCAGCTAACGTTAGCACCTATTTACCAAACCACAACGCTGATCTTCGTTATTAATCGAGACAGCTTTGAAGTGATGTGCCAAACACAGAACTGTTACACTAAAAGACGACCTGGTGGTGTCTTCGGATCAGGCGGCGGCCTCTCTGGTGGCCAGTTAAAGGCATTAGGACACTCCGTCCACAAACTGGGCTAACGTTAGCCTGCTAGCATTACAACTGAAGGGGAAGGAAATATGGCGACCAACACAACAAGAAACTGCCTCGTTTGGAAAAAATGGTGCTTTTCCTAAGAGCAGCGCAGACTGGTTTTGGATTCAAACCAGCCCAGACTGTAGGGGGGGTTATATTAAAGAGATATGGGCGGAGTGAGGCTGAACTTACCTCGGTATTATCACGAATTCAGCTTATAAAAACAGCAGCAATGGCGGTGCGGCCTGCGGAGCGAAGCGGCAGTTAAATCCACATTCAGTCCGCTCATCCAACGGCGGCTGCGGCTCGCGCTGAACCGAGTTAAACTTGAGAGTGGCCGACAGGTATCCAGGGCGACGGAACCAGTTTCAGAGTGTTATTGATTAGTTGATCAGGATAAATACTGATCAATGCAGGGCTGTTCGGAAGCAGTTAGAAGCGGCAGAGCACAGCGGCTGCCCGAGCTTCTCTTCCCCCAACAACAATGCGGTTGTGTGAGATCTCACGTTGTCCTGACGTCAACGCGTACAAACGAAACCCGGAAGTGGCTTATGGCTGGCTCATTGACATAAATAAGGGCTGTACATATGTCAATGGCAGTACCATGGAACTGTAGATTAACAAGTTCTCTTAATACATCCATGGTACAAGTAGGAACGTTACCTGGTTATTTGGTGCGTTGAAGGATTTTTGTCTTTTGCAGTTTTCCAGTAGAGCATATGTATGTTGTGTCTCTGTTTTAACATTTACTAAGGAATTGTCCTGTTTTTCTTTTCTTTCGTCCTGTTTTATATATAGCACATGTTACTAGTTTATATCTTTTGTCCTTTTCATTGTAATTTCTACCTGGCAAATGGACTACAGATGGAAATTAGCCTTTGGGCTACAATCTGGCACTTTTACGTGTACTGCTGTACATGTTAATCAAATGTGCATTGTCCTGAAATAATAAAATAAAATAAATATTTGCCGCTACCAGCAGCGGAACGTAATTAGAGGTACTTGAGCATTTTAATTTTATGCAAATTTATAACGTTACTTCAACTGCACTAGCTGCATCTGAGAGGTAAATATTGTACTTTTTGTACTCTACTACATTTGTCGGACAGCTTTATTTACTTTTCAGATGACAGTTTCCATCCCCTTCCTGTCCAGTGAAAACCATGTATCTCCAGATGTTTTGAGATAAACTGAAGAATGAAGTGCTCCTTAATGTGTTAATAGAAATTCTCCTAAAATATAAAATGTAAAAAATATAAATAAAAAATGTTTTTGAAAAGCCTCTTGTATCAGCTGGAAAATGCATCGTCACAAAGCTGAAAACGGGGCTGTTTTTCTGACACCATGAAAAGTTTTAATACTTTTTAGAGCTATGTGGTTCTCACAGGACAGCGTGAAACTACCCAACAGTTTATAAAGGCGTTAAAACTAGCACAACCATAAACATCTACAGTAGTAGATAGACAAAAAAACATAACTCAGATTTGAATGAATTAAAATACAATCCATGCTAACCACAGCGTTGGTTTGCCTCCAAGAAATGACTTTATTTTTATTTTTAAAAAAGGTTTACAATTCCTCAGTGGAGGATCAGTCACAAAAGACTCCACATAAAATCAGACAAAACAGTAAAAACGTATCCTTTGATTGGAAAAACATCCAGTACAGCAATCAGTCAGCACATGTTTAGCCTAGCTTAGCACAATGACTGGAGGCAGGAGGAAACTATTCTACGTCTACATGTAGTTTCGTCCTGCCTCCAGTCTTTGTGCTAAGCTAGCTAAGCTAAACATGCTCTGAACCTAGCACTGTTCAGAAATGAAACTGGTATCCATCTTCTTATCAGACAGAAAAGAATTGACTTTTTCCAAAATGCCAGACTGTCCCTTTTAAAGCAACACCAAAAATTATTTTGTACCTTAAAATAATGTTTCCAAAATCGTTCCAGTGGTTCATCAACTCGTAACAGGGTGAACGGCACGTCTGCATTCACTTATCGGCCCTCTATCGGCTATAACCGCACTATGCAAGTTTGCCAGATCGGGTAGCGGATCTGTAGTTCGGATGAGACATGAGAAACTACAATGGACAATTCTGCTTCCAACCTGTAGGGTGACCGAAGAGGAAAAGTGATTTGGTGTTGCTTTAATGATAACTCGGTTTCTTTTTCCCACCAATCCGCAGCTGTCAGACGAATCAGGTGGACTCGGCCGGTGGATCCGTCTCGTCTTGGCTCTGGTTGGGACGGTTGGACAGAGCGTCTTCTTTGGAAAGCAGGTTGTTTTTGCGGAGGTGGCAAGCCTGCTGGTAGGGGGGGCGTATGGGCAGCTGGGTGGGGGGCGTGTACTGGTACTGTTTACCAGCATCCAGCTGAAGAAAGAAAACAGTCAACAGGTCTGAGATTGTGTTTAAAGAAAAGGGAGAAAAAAAATGATAAAAACTAGAACCAAGAAATCTTAAAATACCCTTTAACTGATCTGTAATTTACCCCTGAAAACACACCAAACACCTTAATCAACATCAAGGTGTTCGGTAGCTAGAGATCCTTTAATTTGAGAAAAATTACTGATATCTCCCATCCCGGAATGCTGTGTGGACTAGCCAGACCCTCCTCCGCAGCGCTGTGGAGGAAGGTCTGGCATTGCGAGACTAGTAATATACTGACTATGGGTAAGTAACTCATACAACCCACTTCAAAAAATCCAAACGCTCTCTCTAAGTCCTTTTCAGACATGGAACACGTTACATTGCTGGCTTCATCCATCTTTTAAAGTGACAGGACATTTACAGAAGGAGCTGAAACATTTGGGGTTAATTAACGGATAACTCAATGGATTAGAATAGTTTTCATGCAACTGATAATTAGGAGGGATTTTTACACCTTAAAAAAACCCACTTAAACTGTGCAGATAATCCATTAAAGAAAGGATGGCTTTCATGTTTGTTACATTTTCAGAAGTTTCTTCCCCTTTAAAACTCCTAACAAAACAATTTGATATCACAATCAATTAATTTGTCTATTAATCATCTCCCTAAAAATCCAGTAAAATACCCTAATTATAATACTGCATTGAGCACAATTATAAGATGACTAAAAATGATTCAACCAGCCTTGTTTTAATGTAAGAACCATGTTTCTGTTGCTCAGTTTAACTCTGTGAAGATAAACCTGTGTCTGGTCACCTGCAGAGGGTAGGTCCTGTCTGAGTCGAAGGCGCTGAGGTCACCGCACGCCAGGAAGGGAACGATGACGCGGTTCGGACCCTCTAACTGGTTGAAGTCCACATCTGGAGGACAGAGACCAGAACACACTGAGGGTTAGCAAGAGCAGGGCACGCAGGGGAACTAAAGACCGATCCCATTCAGATTTCATCTACGGAAACAGAGACTACCCGTGTGCAACCTTTTTGAAATAAGAAATAAGAAATGCGATTGATAATAGGGCTGCACAATAAATTCGTTTTTTATATCATCATCGCGATATCAACTGGCGCAATATACACATCGCGAAAGGCTGCGACTAAAGCTGGGTATCGTGACTTTAAATTACATATTTCCCTTTTCCTTAGACATCCAATTTAAAGACCGAATAGGTAACTAAAAGATCAAGTAAAAAAAAAATATCAAAGAATATGTATTTTTTTTACGCTTGTTTTAAGGATTTTTTCTAAACATGACACACTTGTTTGCATTATTAGAACAGCTTTTAAATAGAGAAATTAGTTAAAAGGTACTCTGCAAACGAGCGAGCTAGTCTTCGCTTTGTTTGAAAATACTTTGAGCGTCAACAAGAAGTAACGTCACCCAACATCGCTTAGAGCACCTTTAAACAGCGCCGTCTGACTTGTCACCGAACATGGTGAAGGGAAGCGATGCTGCTCCTATCTCCCAGTGGCATCGGGATTCTGTTCTGACTGCGTTCACACGTTGGGTTTTCCTGATCCAGATCAGATCAGATATCCAGATCCACACACACACACACACACACACACACACACACACACACACACGGCGAAAGGGCTCATAGTTACCGTAGGAATGATCCAGCAGAGGGTTGGACATGTTGGGGACGTAACCTTCAGGAGGAGAGTAATTCTGACACACCACAAAGGCCTCTGCACACAGACAGACACACAGACAGACAGACAGACAGACAGATACTGTAAGTACTCTGTCAACAGAGTTCAAGCTAACACCACACACCCAAATGCAAATTAATGTGGTCAACTCTGTTTTGACTCTGACTTCAAATTATTTTGTCAAACATTCTGTGGGTCTCCAATTTTACTTCTTTCAATTGGATAGTAGCCCTCAGTATAAAAGTATCAGGTGTGTAAATGACTCGACATGAGCTAGGGGGGGGGGGGCGCTCACCAATGCTAGAGTTCCTGCTGCTGCGAGGCTTGGCGCAGGTCACACCGCTGAAGAAGATCTTCAGCTGGGAGTACAGCAGAGTCACATCTTTACCTCTGAAGATCTGAGACACGCGGGGCAACGAGGGGTTAATACAGTGAGACACAGCGTTACCTCAGCCCACAATGCACCACTGCATTAAACTACTTTCACCGAGGGAGTTACGGGGCATTCAGACCAACAACAAAAAAAAGAAAACGATCCGGCGATTTGCTGCGGCGGGGGTAGTGTCGATGAAATGGCCCGTTTGTGTGACGTCCTGTTGGGTTCTTAAAACAACCCGACAAAGCACAAGTAGACTTTGTATTTCACAATTACTGCTTTCCGTCAGATTGTTTCTAGATTTCGACTTTTCCAAACGCACTTGAAGGCAGCTTTATTTCACAGCGGAGAGCGAAAGAAAAGAGACGAGCGAGACAGACATTCAGCTGTTACACAAACTCCCGGGCAGTTTTTACCCTCATAGTGGTTTTAAACTTTCTTGTGGCAGCGACAGAGGCGGTCAGTGTAACGCTTATCAGTTCAATTCTCTAAGCACAAATTTTTGGAAAAACAGAAAAATGGATTCAAATATCCAATTTTTCATTTTTTTTTTTTCACCTTGACAAATTAAAAAATTTGATCTTTAACTTGTTTTTCCAATTTTCGTTTTTTTTATTCAGAGGATCGTTAATTGAGAATATTACAAAATTGCGTCTGGGCTCCAATTATTCAATACTACCAAATAAGTATTCTCTCCCTCGTTCCGCCTAGCTATGCCCCGCCCGCCCCCCCCACTCAAAACCATCAGTTGCGCCTCTGACCCCAAAGTCTATCATTTTTTCATTTTGGTCCATATGCAGTTAATGACCTGCATATTCCGTAAAGTAGAGGAAGAGAATACCACGGCAGTATCGAATAATTGGAGCCCAGACGCAATTTTGTAATTTTCTAAATTTCTGATCCTCTAAAAAAAAAAACAGAAAATTGGAAAAATAAGTTAAAGATCCAATTTTTATATTTGTCAAGGCGGAAAAAAAATTGGATTGGATATTTGAACCCATTTTTCTGTTTTTCCAAATGTCTGTTTGTGCTTAGAAAATTGAACTGATAAGCGTTACACTGACCAGAGGCAGTGATGTTTCCCGTTTACTGTATGGGACTCTCACAACGCTGTCACTGCCCGATGTGAGTGGAGTGCAGATGTGAGTCGCGCATGCGTCACTTTGCGACAAGTAGCCTCCAAGAACCAAGAACGAGAGACTTCTGTAACATCGATACAGTAAAAATGGACCTATGTAACGAAGTTGGTTCACTGCTGGCTACAGGTAAGCAATCAAACACCACAAAGACTGTCACTTGAATGGCGTTTTGAGCCAACGTTGGCAAACAAACAATCATGGATAGCTAAAAACTTTTTTGAAATGATTTCCATCTTCTGTTATTGTTTGTAATGAAAAAAGTTGATTATTTTATGGATTTCACAAATTTCAGTAAGACACGTTATGCCGTAAACCGTTTAAGTCTGAGCATGCGCGACTCACATCTGCACTCGACTCACATCTGCACTCGACTCACATCGGGTCTTTGCGTATCCCCCCCGGCAGCAACCTAACCTGACTCCTCCAGATGGATCGCTTCACATTTGCTCGGCATATCCATCTGGGAACTTTCCGTTGGAGAACTTTTGGGAAGAGGCGAAAATCCTGGTTAGCTGATTGGATGAACCATCTGTCTATCACCGACTATATGTTGGTGATAGACGGGCCAAATCAACCAGTTAGATCAGAAACTCTTGCCAAAACATCTTTTCCTCCGAGAAAAGCCTCCAGTGCCGTTTTTTTGCTCTTCTTTCAATGAAGGAATACTTTCTAATTCGGATAAAACTCGCTGCGATAGCTACACTCATCTCATCCGTGGAAGCCACCATGTTGTTTAGACTGAACAGTCGCTTCTCGTTGCGTCACACCTAAACCCGCCTCAAAACCAACGCTGATTGGTCGCTCGTTTGGTGAACGGCTCCAAATTTTCTCTATCTTAAGATGCCAGACTGATCTGCGAAGTGGAAAACTGGAACTCGCGAGATCAGGACGGTCTCACGAGGCTAGCGGCAACCCCCGCCACAGCCTAAACGCAATAGCTCCATTCAATAAGGAATGGAAAGACCTGTCGGATGGCCGACGCAGGCTGTCTGAACACGGCCTTATCCAGGATGTGTTTTTTAGGCCAATGAGTTTGGTGTTTGGACAAACAAACAGGGTATAATGTGTTAATTAGTGAGCTTTTAGAGCAGCTGATAGGTGGACTTAGTTTCCATCGAACAGAGCCAGGCCGGTGTCCATCGCTTTCCATTCTTTGTGCTAAGCTAAGCTAACAGGCTGCAGCTTCAAATTTGAGTCAAAACTAGAATTTAACACTGAATAACATTGATGTAACATTACAAAATGTGGTATTAATAAACCCTATAAATTAAAGTTGGACTCACCTTGGCCACAAACGTCCCTCCGGGTTTCAGGACGTGAGTTGTGATGTTCAGCGCCTGAGAGACAAAACAGGTGTCAGTATGACATCACAGACCGACAGGTGAACTCAGAGCACACCTCTGTACTCACGGCCAATAGGAGCTGAGCCTGGATGTACTCGTCCACGTCGTGGAGCCCGGTCACTATGGAAACAGAACAGGAAATAACTCCAGACAGCAGAATACACATGCACACTGTTTTGCTATTGAACGTGCCCCTGGTGAGGACAGACAGGAAGTGAGCATCTCACCGTCTGGAGCGCCGTCACACACCACCAGGTCGGCCGGCTGACCCTCAAAGTGACGGATGATCTCCTGAGCTGTCGACACCTAAGAAGAAGAAGAAGAAGAAGAAGACACAGGTCATGCCAAGCACTGACGCACTTCTCCTTGTGTGTCAGATTTACGTCATTAAACGGACGACAGCGGGACAAACACCAACGACTTTTTAAAAGGATTGGTTGTCTTGCTCCTTACAGTTGCAACAGGATGGTTATTTATTTTATTTTTTTATTTAAAAAAGGGACAACGCACATTAATCAACAGTAGAGAGTCCAACATGTATCCATATTTAGCCACAGAGGCTAATTTTCCTCTGCAGCCCCTAGCAGGTTGATGGCTTAAAAACAATAGATATGCTACAACAATACAACAAATGCACATACAACAAGAAAGACGTAGGCGTAGACAAGTAAAATGACACAACCACTACTCCAGATCAGGACAACTGGCAGGTTGATGGCATGACAAAAACATAACACAAGTATCACACACAGTAGACACAGGTAAAAGTGCATAGACGCACATTAGAACGCATCAGCAGTAGTTGTGTTTGTTCTCTGGATTGTGTGGTTCTATATGCCACCCCATGCCAAAGTGGCATAAAAGAAGAGCCAGCAACGGTGGTTACACGTTATGTTTTGTTAATTCCTGCAGTGGAAAAAGGGCGATTAGAGTCATATGATCAGATTCATCGTGTCTAGGGCTGTGCTCGATTGAAGAAATTCTTAGTCGACTAACACTCATTCAATTGTATCGACGAATCGATTAGTTGATTTAATCGACAGATCTTCATTTCTTGGAAATAAGTCATTCAGCATGAAAAAAGCATAAAACATGAATAATGGACTAAAGAAATCTAAGTTGACTCAGACCAAAACGACCGATTAGTCGACTAATTGACTAAAAGGGAACAGCCCTAATTGTGTCGTCACCTTGGTGATGTCTCCCTGGATCTGAGTGACTCCGGGCAGAGGAGCCATGGCCTGCAGGTCCACGGCCACGATCTTCACCTCTTCCCCCGTCTCAGCCTTCTCCTCCTGCCCTCTGAGTGGAAAAACAATCAACCAGTTCACTATTGGTATTTGTTCAAATCCATTTATTTTCTTTCCTGCTGACTGTATGTTTATTTAAAAAAAAGAAAAGAAAGTAAAACCTGAGTTTCCGACTGAGGACCTGACTCCAGCTGCCAGGAGCTGCACACAGATCAACTGCTCGGTTCACACCTAAGGCAGAAAAAAAAACAAAAATGAATGTCAAATCAGCCATTTATTTAAAGACAGCAGAAGAATACAGTCAGAGACAGGCACCCAAAGGGCCCACAGAGGCAGAACCAGACTCAGTTTGTACTAGAGCCCAACCGATAAAGGATTTTTAAGGCCGATATCGATACAAATATTTTATGATTTAAAAATCCAATATTCTGATATATGCCATTATAAATGCCGATACCGATAGTTTGGAAAATGCCTAATATCGGCTGATGATATCGGCCCACCGATATATATTGGTCAGGCACTAGTTTGTACTAGAGATGTTCCGATAATAATACAAGTATCAGAAAATCCTCCGAAACTGCCTAAAATGCTGGTATCGGAAAGTACTGGAGTTTATCCACCGATTCGATACCATTCAGCCCCGAAGAAAATCTACTTTAAAGTTGTTTATTTCTGTTCTTTTTCCATTATGACTGACTGTCAAACTGGATAATAAAAGAAAGTTAGTACTATGGGGCTCATTTTTTGTGTTTGTTCTTGTTTCACAAAAAGTTTAACCTAGGGCTGGGCAATATGGAGAAAATCAGATATCACGATATTCTTGTCCAAATACCTTGATATCAATACTGCGGCGATATTCTAGGATTGACAATTGGTGCTTTGACAAAATATCTTCACACTTAGATTTTAGATAAATAATCATCAGTAATGTGGACATAATGTCTAAGTGGGGAAAAGGTAAATAATAGAACAGCTAGAGCAGTCTGGTGTGTTCAGAAAATGACATCACTTTACTGTAATGCAGCCTTTAAAACCAGGAAAAGACACTTATGTCACATCACAATATTACAATATCCAAAATCTAAGACGATATCTAGTCTCATATCACGATATCGAAATATTGCCCAGCCCTAGTATAAGCCCTACAACAAAGATAGAAATTGTATCACATCCATACAGGGGTGGTAGTACACAGCAGTTAAAACATAATTAAATATACAACACACTGGTATCGGATCAGTACTCGGTGTTGGCCAATACAGAAGTTCAGGTATCGAATCGGTATCCGGAAGCAAAAGATGGTATCGGACAATCTGTAGTTCATACCCTCTCCAGGAGAGCGTAATGTAGGCGGGGATATTTAGGTGTGTGGAGCCCATTAGGCGTCCTGCGGGTCTCACCTGTGAACAGGTTGAACTCGTGGTCGAGCTGCAGCAGCTTGAAGGCGCTCCTCGCTCTCCAGCCCTCCTCTTTGGCCAGACGGTAGTAAATGTCCCGCTTGTCTTTGGAGGAGCGACCCATGCTGACCTCTGACCCCTCGGTTTGGAAAAAACACACACACACACACACACACACACACACACACACACACACACACACACACACACACACACACACACAGACAGACAGAGAGAAAAATAGACAGACAAACATAGACAGACAGACATAGACAGACAGACAGACACACAATTATTATATACACATACAATATACATAGGCTACTGGTTTTGTTTTTAGTGGAATCACTGCAATGATGTGATGACACGTTGTGATAAACAACAAACTATTTTTTATATATTTTTTTACCATTATTGTATTGTAAATTATTATTTCTTGTGTATTGGTCAATGCAAATAGTAGTTCCAACATTACCAAATACCTTTAAAGCCTTACCTGTGTCCACTATCAATATCAGTCCGTCTGTTAAACCGTGCTGTGTGAACCGACTAAGAAAGTCAAGATTTTACTAAAAAGGTTTGACATTTGGCTTATTCTTTATTAGCCGAATTACTGAGCACCGCTTGATGAATCTAAAGATGTATTTGGTTATGAATTAGTAAACAATGTTATCGTGTTGAAGACCCGTTAACTTGCTCTAATTCACTTTTTAAACGGAGTTTGGCTTAGCGTGCACAAGAATCTGCATATTTCATGTCTGTTTAAGCTTATAGTCTGACGTTAGCGCGGTAATGTCTCTGGGTTAAATATATACACAGTTTAACTAAATTATACATACAAAACAATAGTATATTTTGTCCTTTTAACATTCTTTATTAAGCATTAAGAAACTGTTTTACTTACTGTTCACGTGCAGTTCCGGTGTTGACGATGGAAGGACCCCTGGCTGCTAGTAGCTGTCCCCGAAGCGCCTGTTCAAAATGACGTTGGCATATATCAACCATCTTTGCTTGTTGATGGTCATGTTGGTGGTAGCGGCCGGTAGTGGCCACACGGTGTCGCCGCATACACATGTACCCTATAAATATTTTATATTTATATTCTAAATATAAGGGCACTAATGGAGGTGCTCTCTATAGAAAACAACGTGTGTAAAAACCATAGACTGTAAATTATTATGTTAACAGTCTGTGGTAAAAAAACACCTGAAGGAATATCACTGATTAAGTAATGGGTCCCAGTAAAAGGACATTTTTTCGTTCTTTATTAAAGAAGAAACAAACCCAAAAAGGTAAATATACATAAATATTGGATTGGATAGGTTTAAATGTCACTGAGGGGAAATGTGGTTATTTTAAATGAAAATACTGCAGATGAAAAAAAAAAAAAGTTCAAATTTAACTAAATCAATTTTTAACTATATTGGATAATTTTGTCTACCTATCTTATTCATTTCATTAATATTAAGTTAATGATCACAAAACAAAGTTGTTGTTCAAGGTGGTTTCAAATGTAATGTGAAATGGGTCTATTTTCCTCCATTAATGACTCCCTGGACCAATAGAAATGAGGTTTGGAGAAGAAAATAAAAGTAGATCTGAGGTTATTTATTGAATGTAATGTGGTTTGTGGATGAGTGTCCGAGTCTGAAAGGAGCGAACACATCACACGGAAGATCAGTTTATATACAAACAGGTTTTATTTGAAAAGATCCATAAAAAAAAAATAAGTTTTCCTGTCAGAATTGTATAGAACTCTTAGAACTACCACTCTTAACCTGCGTTGAGAAAACTCAACACTTAAAAACAGACTTTATTCTCATTTTCAGGATAACAGAAACATTAATTTTTTTTTTTTTAAAGTTAGACAACTTAAATAAATAATCAAATGACGAGGAATGTCCGTTTACTAAATAAATAAAACACTTAGGAAATGTACAAAATATATGGAAAGAACAAAAATACATACAGTATATTCAAAAATACAAAACTGAATATTTGCATTGACTGTGCATTTTACACCCGGGGAGAGAGAGAGAGAGAGAGAGAGAGAGAGAGAGAGAGAGAGAGAGAGAGAGAGAGAGAGACAGACAGACAGACAGACAGAGAGAGAGAGAGAGAGAGAGAGAGAGAGAGAGACAGACAGACAGAGATAGACAGAGAGACAGACAGAGACCGAGAGAGAGACAGAGAGAGAGACAGAGAGAAGATGGATGACATAATGTTTTCAGATAAAGGGATGAGATGAGCTACGGTCATGGCATCGATACTAAAACTCTGGTATCGTATGGACACAGATGTCAGAAAAACAACCAATAAGAAGCCCCGTTTAAACAAAGAGAACAATCAACAAAACTGTCTTGATGAACCTGAGAGATATTTTCGTGATTTTAAAAATCACCACATCAGCAGGTGAGGGTCCTTCGCCCGTGTCAGTGCTGACATCACACGTCCTAAAAACCAAAAAGCGCCCGTTCACCCGTTCACCGGTTCACCGGGCGGTTACGGAACGGACCGTTTCCTGTCTTTGCTGGTTCCTGGCCAGGTTGGTTTCACTGGAAAAGAACCTGGCTGGGTTCTTCTGCGGTTTGTTTGTTTATTTTGGTTTAGGAACCTTATCATCTGAACTAAAAGGAACGTCTGAAGAACCCTCCGGACCGACTTCCCAACTGCAGTTGGTTACCGTGGCGACGCTCCGCCCACAGCAACCTTCAAACCAGGGATGCACCGAATCCAGGCTTCGGTTTGCGGCCGAATATTGGGCTTTTTGACGGGGTTGGGTTTCTGCCGAAACCGTAGAATTGTTTTTCCACGGAACCGAACCCTACGCTTGCACTCCGCACGCTACGCCGGTCGCCGTAACAACGGCGCCGTTGATTACGGGAAGGTGTTTACGTAGGTGGAGCGTTCAATGCAGCAGGCTGTGAGAAAGTGGAAATGGAACTGGTGAGCAGAAAAAAAGTTGTTGTTTGGCAGCACTTTCAGTCAAAAGAAGGCCATTCAAGTCCAGCTACATGTTCAGTTTGCAACGCCGATCTGTCTGGTGGTGGCGAGGACCCTAAACTAAACACAACATGGCCGCTGTTACAACATCTGGTACGAAACATCTGGAAGAATACGAGTTGTTCATGAAGGAATCTCCAGACGGCAGCCAGAATGCAGCAACTTCAGGTACGGCAAAGGAAGGACAGTCCCAGCTAAAAGCTGGTGTTAACCAGACAACCATTAATGTGTTTATCGTGTTAATGGACTGACGATGGGAGCAGGATTCGGTATTCGGATCCGGCTTAACCAGTGGATTCGATATTCGGCCGAACCCCAAAAAAAAATCTAGATTCGGTGCATCCCTAATTCAAACTCAAGGCACTCTGAAACACGAACACCAGACAGGCTCTCTAAGAGCGGCTCTACTGTCTGTGAACAGGCGGGGGGGGGTGCCGAGTCACCCCAACCTTGAACTGTGACGACTCGCCCCCGCCACCAGAAAACGCTTCCTCGCCGCGCGCAAGAGGACATCCAAAACGCCAACAACAAGTCACGCCCCCACCCCTGGCAGCCTCGCGTTGACCAATCAGAGGCCCTGCTGGCTCGAGGAGGAGGAGTCCACTGCGACGGCGTGGAGCGTGATGGCGTCGTCGCTGCCCGTCACCCAGGGGTGGAGAAGAATCTGCTCCAGGGTTGGCCGGTCAGACGGCTGCTGGCTCAGACACCAGCCAATCAGCTGCTGGCACTCTGTGACACAAATACAAAAAGGGAGAATAACTTTATTTATACAGTACTTTTCAAAACAAAGTGCTTAAAAAGACAATAACGACATGGCAGACCAACAATGATCAAAGCTATTTAAAACAAGTTTTACATTAAAAAAGGAGCAACACTAGAGAATAAGTATAATGATAGAACAACATTAACTATTTAAAATATAGGTTAAGATAATGCCATTATGTATAAAATAGATTTAAACAGATAAAAGTACCATCCAGGCCACATACCCAGTAAAAGCGCACTTATAAAGATGTGTTTTTAAAAAGGGATTTAAAAGAAGATAAGGAGGGCGCCAGTAGGGTTGGGTACCAAAACCAGAATTGAACCGGATTAGAAATCTAGCAAATCGATGTAGGACCTGGTCTTGCGATCTAAGCGGAGCAGACTCTCCGCGCTTGGACTGACCTGAGGAAATTTTGCCTCTGAAGTAGAGCCGTCCTCTCAGGATCTCCTCGTCCTGTTCGAAGGGGATGTCCCCACACACCATGTCGTACAGCAGCACGCCGAGAGACCAGACCGTGGCCGGGCGGCCGTGGTACCGGTGGAACCGGATCCACTCCGGAGGACTGTACACCCGCGTACCTGCAGGGAGGAGGGAGGAGGCATTAGGTATTTATTATATTGGATAAAGTAAGACGATGGTCTGATTGAGGCTCATAAGAGCTAACAGCAATTCCTGGGCTGCTGCAGTTGTCATGACAACAGCATCACAAAGGGGTGCAGTGTGTCAGAGTGAGTGTGCAGCAGGAGGAGAGAGATCACGCTGCTCGCCAGCGAGGGCTGTTGGTGTCTGTGGATCCTGAACAGAACCATCATCCGTCCTCACCCAACATTAGAGGACTGGTGCATGATGGGAAGGTGGTTCCTAACCCATCTCACACACACACACACACACTTGTACTGCTGTATTTGCCAAGACCCTAGTTGATATAATCCCTAACCCTTAAAGTGAGTATAACCTTAACCCTAAAATCTGGTCAAAACTCTAACAATATATATAGATAGATAGATAGATAGATAGATATAGAGAGAGAGAGAGAGAGATAGTCCTGTCTAAAAATGACCCCTACGTTTTTTAAAAGTGTTTACTAAAACATCCTTACTTTACAAAAATAATGTAAAAAATTTGATATATAATTAAAATTTCCATATGTTCCAAAATGTCCCCACTTACATCTTCACCTTCCCAAAACAAACATTTTCACTCTCCAACAGATGTCCTCCACACTGTAAAACTGTAATTGGTCATCACAAGTACAGCCCGACCGATATATCAGCGGGACGATATTATCGGCTGATATTAGGCTTCTTCCCAACTAACGATATCGGCATTTATATTTAAAATATTAAAAAAATAAAATAAAAAACGGACGAAACCCCCTTCAACCATGTTCTGAGTGTTGGTGTTGCGTAGTCTGTCCACCAGAGGGCGCTCTACAACCTCCCTGTTGGTAACACTTAGATTTTTGTTGTTATAGTTTTTGTTCAAAGGACTTTAAGTTTCATATCTTAAGTTTGTATTTTTATACATTTTATTTATCAGAACTTATAACTTATATTTTGATGTTCCTCTGTACTGTGACAATAAAACTAGTTTATTTTTAAACTGCATTATCATATTATTACGTGTTTCTGCATCATATATATATATATATATTTATCTGTCAGGCTCTAATCTCAAGGATAGAAGTACAAGAGCACACACACAGCGGGACTCACCATCGAACTCTGTGTAGGCGGAGTCTTTGAGCAGCGCCCCCGAGCCGAAGTCGATGAGTTTGATCTGCCCGGTCCGCAGGTCCACCAGCAGGTTCTCGTCCTTGATGTCTCGGTGGACGACGCCGCAGGCGTGGCAGTGACGCACCGCCTCGAGCACCTGGCGGAGGAAGCCGCGCGCCACCGCCTCTTCCAGCGGGCCGCGCTCCGTGATGTAGTCGAAGAGGTCCTGCCCCAGCTCGGGGCGCTCCATCACCATCAGCCAGCCGTCCGCCAGCTCCCACCAGTCCAACAGGCGCACCACGCCGCCAAACGGCCCGCCCACCTTCTTCAACAGCACGATCTCCAGAGGAACCACCGCGCCGCACTGAGAGGGAAACACATCTTGATCTCACCGCCCAGAACTTATAAACATTACACTTAATCATGTAGAAATGACAGATACCATGTAAAAAGTACTTTAAATGCACATAATGCAATACATTTTTTACAACTTGTGTTTATTTATGTACAACTTTAACAAATACAAAAACACATACTGTGATATTACTGATCATCTAGACCACACTTTGCACCAACTGTATATTGTGTGTGTGTGTGTATGTATGTATGTATGTATGTATGTATGTATAAATAACTGATTCAAAGCTGTTCTGGTTTTGTTTGGCTCCACACTACATCTCAGCAGTGTTATAGACTGTCTATTCATGTATATTGTGTTATAACCATATCACTTTCGCATATCCTTTCTTACTTCCACCTCCCTTTGCACCGGCTTTGTAATGCCTACTTAATATGCACTTTCTGTAGCCTTTTGTATTCTGTATCCCTGTATTGTATTGAATGTGAAACTATATGTTGTCCTGCACGCTTATGCTTTACTTGGCCGGTTTGTCGTTGCAAATGAGAACCTGGTCTCAACGGCCTACCTGGTTAAATAAAAATAAAAAATTAAAATAAAACCCATCCGAGAAACGGTCTCTGCTTTCTGATTACGTCCAAATCCAGTATTTATAAAGTTAAAGTGTCAAAGTATTACTGTAGCTGTAACACGTGCTCAAACTGAGCTCGCAAACAAAACTGTGTCTTTAAATAATCACACGCCTGAGGTAGGGCTGGGAAAAAAATTGATTTGATTTAAAAATCGAGTTGGTAGGTCAAATAGATTCATATTTTCAAAAAAATCAATTTTTTAAATTTTTTTTTTAATCTTTTATTTTATTTATTTTTTATCTAAAAAAATCGTTTAGTTTTTTTAATCCAAATACAGTATCAATAATTTGGATGTTTAACAATCTTTGTTGCACACTGCACAGTGACTTTTCACTTAGAGAAAGGGTTTGCCTTTGCAATTTTGTTTATGTTGATGCACTTTAATTAAATACAATAAATATATATTTTTAAAATAAATTTACAGTTTGCAGTTATTTTGTTTTAAATGGAAGAGGGGGGAAAATTGAATCGTAAATAGTTTTTTATAAGAAAAAAAAAAAAAAAAAAAAAAATCGCAGATTTTTTTAGGGAAACAAATCGCCCAGCTCTATCCTGAGGGATAGAAAGAGCTGCAAAAACTTAAAGAAACACTAGGTAACTTTTCCCGCTTCGGTCCCCCTACAGGTTGGAAGCTGAATTGTCCATTACATCACAATGTGCAAGTTTGCCAGATCGGGTAGTGGATCTGTAGTTCGAATGAACTGGACAATGTGATGTAATGGACAGTTCCGCTTCCAACCTATAGGGGGACCGAAATGGGAAAAGTTACCTAGTGTTGCTTTAAGTTAAAATCTCTTATTCCATTTGAAGATGTTAAAATATGCTCAGGTACTCAGAATACAACTTGTAATTCTTAATGTCTCTATTGTGTATGTAAATAGTGTGTTTTGTCAATATAGCTTTTCTTGTTAAAAAAAAAAAAAAAAAAAAAAAAAAAAAGGGGGTATTGACTTTAATTTTTAATTTAAGGATTAACTAGCAGTTGAAGTGGTAAACTATCTGACAAGAAGTTTTTATAAAACAGTTAATCTAAAAGGTATAATCTCACCAGAGAGCCCCACTCAGTCACTCTTTCTCTGCACACATGCTTCACCGCTACCTGCATGTAAACAAAAAGAACATTAACACACAGCCTTCATACAGTATGGAGAGAGAGAGAGAGAGAGAGAGAGATATATATAGATAGATAGATAGATAGATAGATAGATAGATAGATAGATATATACAACATGAAATGTCTATGTAAAAACACATAAACAGCTGCCAAATTAAAATTTGGGACTAAAAACAGTAACATGAAGCTTTTTATTTTTCTTTACTAATTCAAATTATTTTCTCACCGGTTTTGGTGATTTCATTAAACTATTATCAATTATGTACCCACTTCTTGTTCCTTAAAGAGTATACAGCAAAATACCAAGATTATTTATTTTTTAATAAAAAGAGAAAAAGGAAAGTTTGAAAAAACACATTTCCTTGTCAAAACAAAGACCACATGCCAGGCAGGACTGGGCTGTGTCAAGCTGAACAGTTTACAGGAGTACAAGAGTAAAGAGAATAGACACTGCCTCCCAAATAAAAGCACAAGCGTTGGGTACAGCAGCTGTACCAATCTGAAAATAGGTTTCAGAAAAATGGAAATCTGAACACATATCTGTCGAGGAAGCCAAGACGATCTAAAAACTGTGAACAGATTGTTTTGTCACCTATTGTTTCCAATTTCAAGAACTTTCACGCCAATGATGAAGACGTTAGCACGGCTTTTATTTTGAAGGCAGGAGTCGGAAACGCAGCCGCTTGCAGTTAGCTTGACGCTGCGTGCCGCGACCATGTGCTGGGACCAAAACAAAGCGGCGCCCCGCTCTTACCGGCAGCCCGTCGGCGAGGCGGACAGCCGAGTGGACCGTGCCAAATCCTCCGCTGCCGAGCACCGAACCCAGCCGGTATAGCTTCTCAAACGGCTGCTTATCGGCTTTGGCTGAAAAAAAATAACATAATATAAATCAGGACAATGTAATTTGGACAGTTGGGACATTGTGGTGTTGCGCCAAAATCTGTAACTCCCCCGCCCCCCACCCACAACACAAAACAAATGCCGGTGTGTTTCGTCTCCTGCGTGTTGTCTACGCAGCTTTAGCTAAACACTTAGCGCTTACTATGCGTTTATAATATGTTCATTAAAAATACTGCCGCAATTCGCAAAGAAAATAAACAATACGCATTACTGAATGAATACACACCACAGAATAACCAAACGTCCTCAGACGACCCCTGTTGTTCTCGTGTCAGGCGTTTAAAAATGGTGGAGTGTTATAACAGCATCTCATCTCCAATACCATCTATTTCAACGATGTTAGCTACATGACTGATGTAAAAAATAAACAGATACGCTGTCTTAACAGAGGGGGTATAACTGTTAGCTGTTATAACGAGATACACACTACACATTTTGGCACAACACCTTGCTTTCAAAATGGTCTCAGACTTGTTTTATTTAAAAGGTCATACACCAGCACAGAGCCACTAACAGATGAGTGGATGAAAATGTGTGAATTGTATTAATTATTTAATTATTCTGTAAGAATATAAAAACGTAAGCTGGTCTTAACTTATCCAATTAGAAGATACGATGCGTTTAAATCCATCGGCTGAATTTTTGAAATGCTTGCTAATAATAACGTCCACAAAATGTCCGTTAGTTTATGTATTTTTCGCCAGTTAAGGCCGGTACACGTGTTACGTCGTATTATGTGTCAGATTCGCTGACCTGATAAGACATTTATTTTGTGGTATAGCCACTTAAGGTTAACGTTACGGTGATGCGTATTGGAGATGACCGGTTGAGGTTAGGTAAAGAGAAAGTGTGTCACGGAATCTACCGGGTCAGGGAACACGGTGTACCGTTAGCACGTGCATGCTGTCGTTACCTTGCTGCAGCTTCGCCGGCAGATCCATGCTGGTCGAGATGTAAGACAAGGAGCCCAGTTTAGAGAGCAGCATGCTGCTCCCAACTTGTCCCAATACAAATAAAAAACACAGCGGGAAAATATTCACGTAAAGATCCCAGATAACAGCGGAGTCCTCGCTTCTTCTCACGGGCAAATTTAAACGGTTAAGCGGGGGAAATCCATCGGTGGTCCGGTCCAAAAAAAAGTCAGACGGTCCCTGCTGAATCCAGAGAAGCGCGCCACTCTGCCTCGATCTCCGCCGCTGCCAATATTTACAAAGATCAGATAGATCCTTCCGCCTGCCTCCAGCTAAACGTTAAGTAACACCACAGAACCACACGCTTTATATCCAAATGTACACACGAATAAAATGCGGTGTAACGAGTGGTATCGGTTCACGGTGAATTAGAAGTTGGCAAAGTGAAAAAGAGAGCCCAAAACTAGCCCAAATTAGAAAAGGCGAACTAGTTTAACGTAGTAGGACAGGCGGAAGGATTCAGAGAGGGTCACTCCGGCAGTGCTGAAGAAGAGAAGAGGCTTTAAAATAATCACTTCAGAAAACATCTCATCTAAAAATAATAATAAAACAAGGAAACACATTTGTTTAAATAAATATACTGACAATACTATAAGGGTGTAAGAAATATTATTATAATAGTGAATATTATATAAATTGACAAAATCTCATTGTTTACTTTCAGATAAACCCATTTCCCTTTAGCCTTACTTATCTGCAGTGGTTTCCTACATTTCCCAGAATGCCTTTCAAAAACACCCATACAACTGATAGGTAAATGAGAGATACACTACAAATAGCACTCATATATCAACGAATACTGTACATATCTAGTTTTTCGTGTTTTTATAACATATCTGAATATATTTCTTTCCTTTTGGTATGTTACTCAATTCCATACACATACAGTACAAAATGCCAATAAACCAGAGCACGTTTTTCTCCCATCCCGGAACGCTGTGTAGACTAGCCAGACCCTCCTCCACAGCGCTGTGCAGGAAGGTCTGGCAATGCGAGACTAGTGACCACCTGAAGAATGTCAGTCCAATATTCTCTTTTTAAGCTGTTTTTGGTCTCCAACCACCCCTGAGAGGATATCAGCTGCTGAATGCTCCACTATGTTCACCAGCTAGTCTCGAAAAGTGTCTGTCTGCTGTTTGCTGCTGAGCAGGTAGTGTATACAGATACAGAGAATATTCAAAGATTATTGAATGTAATAATAACTTACTTGCATCCCTTTGTTTTTTTCCCCAAATAGTGTATTGTATTTCTCAGAGACAGAGATGTGGACTTGAGACTTGGTGACTTGGATTCAAGTCGACTTGAGTCACTGTTTTGATGACTTGGGACTTGACAAAAAGGAAATGACTTGAGACCCGACTTGGACTTGTAAGTTAATGACTTGAGACTTGACTTGATTTAAGGCATGATGACTCGGATGACCTGCGTGTTTTCATAAGATTTGAATGTTTAGCTGTGAAATATAAAATATTTATATATATATATATATATATATATATATATATATATATATATATATATATATATATATATATATATTTATATATATCATTTTATATATAATAATATTTATATTATATTATGTTATATTATACTTGATAGTTAGACAAAATTGTGACTTATCAAGTATGCTATGCAGCGGCAGCAGCGCAAACTGTGAATCATGATTGGACGACTTAAAAAGCTCCCCCGGTATGTGATTGTCATGATTTGGATGACTTCTTGATGAACTCCTTGCTATGGCAACACGTGACATCAATAATCAAAAAATATAAATATAATGAACTTCATCAGCCTTATATTGGGTGTAAAAAAAGTGACTTGATTTGGGACTTGACTTGACATAACCTGGGACTTGACTTGCCCAAAAAAATAATAACAAATGACTTAGGTGGGACTTGAGCAAAGATGACTTGGTCACAACACTGGTGTTTCTACATGGTGTAAACAACACCCTGCAGTATTGCAGTACATTTGTCTCTGTAATCTTCTTATTTCGTTGTTTTCTCTTCTACTCGGGCCATGCTGTAACCAAGTGGAGCACCTGCAGCCGATGAGACGGATCAAAGCTCCAGCACAACATTTTTCCCACAATCCCTTCTGCCTGCTCACAAACCGCTGGAGCCGGTGAGATTGTTTTGATGAGGACCTGCTGTATTACTGCCCCCACCGAGCCCGAATGTAGGTCAGCCCCTACTCCGCTTCCCTGCACGTCAATGTAAAGAGACCGATCGACAGAAAACACCAAGACACAAACAAAGAGCTGCTGCTGTTCTTCAAACTGATCTGAGCTCACAGAGGTCAGACATCCCTGTAACACGTCACCCTTCGCCCACTGACCCTTCAGCCGCTTGGTTCCAAAAAGTCTAAATTATCAGGTGAATATTATCACAGAAGAACTTTACAACTTTACACACCAAATTTGATTGTCTTACTTGTATTAATCTGGTGTTTGTGTGTTGAATGTGTCACAATCGCTGAACCTTCCACTCCTTTAAGTGCTACACCCTAAAGTAGGGTGTCAAACATATAGCCTGTGGGCCAGAACCGGCCCGCCACAGGGTCCAATCAGGCCCACTGGATGACTTTGCAAGTAATTTGAAGTAATTCATTCCAATTCCACATTTACCACTTAAATCTCAGAGAATATATATATATATATATATATATATATATATATATATATATATATATATATAATAAGTTCTTTTACGGTAAATTTACAACTTTAATCTTGGAAAAGCTGAGTTTTTTCTTGGATATTACCCCTTTCTCGCAGGTCCATAACATTTTTTTTTCATACAATGGGCGTAGAACGCTGTTGTTGCAGAAGCAACTTGCGTTTGCCAACATCAAGCTATCAAAAAAAAATCTGTGGCAGATAAAATTTCTGATCTTTCTGGAGTGGTTTACTAGTCTTGCCCACTTAAGATTAGAGTTGTGTGGCCCATGAACTAAAATGAGTTTGACACCCCTGCACTAAAGGAGTAATAGTTCAAACATTTTAAGATAGTTAGATCTGGTAAATCCAGTGCTTGAATTGGACCAAAAAAAGGTGTCAGTATCCTTATTCAGCAGTTACATCATGGCATGTGTCATGGATCTATTTATATTCATACGTATATCTTGAGTGACCCAGATTAGTCAAATTTTCGATGATTCGATCTAAGGAGCCTTCTTTGCCAATCTCACAGTAAAATGTTAATGTGGTTATGAAACAAAAGATTATTCCTTTCGGGCAATATGGGTTGCTGAATGTTTGGTTTATGTTTTTCTAATAAATTATGATAAATAGCCTATATTGGTATAAATATCAGCCTATTAATAATACTGTTAATAACAATTAGAAGTAAGGGTACTCACAGGGACAAAAATCTGAAGAGTACTGGTCAGTAGTGGCCCATTTCAGGCACTGAATAAATCCAATTTTTATGATGACTATTTACATTTTTATACATTTTTTGGCATCTTAAGAAAATGACAGATTTTGATTCCACTTCATTCAATTAGACACGAGAACTGTGAACCATTTATGGCTTAGACAATCAGTGCTCATGTTGAATTATTGCCTCAATACAGAGTCTCATTCTATGTGATATTCCCCAAATGTAAAAGTGTAAATATTTTATTTCCCAACATGAACGCTAAATGTTTTTTGAAAGACTTCACACGAATAGGAATAAAATCGTGGTGGCAAGATAATTTAAATATAAGGAGTTTAAAAATAGTGAAATCTTCCTTCTGTATATTTTTTTTATTGCATGTTGCTAAATGCAGACATTTGCAGATAAAATACTGAGACCTCAATGTCCTTAGGTCTTAATTTATTACAGTTTAGATCTTTTCCATTGGAACTATCTTATTA
Source organism: Perca flavescens (assembly GCF_004354835.1). Classification (NCBI taxonomy): domain Eukaryota; kingdom Metazoa; phylum Chordata; class Actinopteri; order Perciformes; family Percidae; genus Perca; species Perca flavescens. Next base: position 33,370,179 of record NC_041338.1, read on the forward strand.
ATAAATAATAACAGTAATAAACTTTATTTATAAAGTACCTTTTAAAACCATGGTTATCTTCTACCAAAAAAATGTTTCCAGTGAGAAATGATCTCAGTAAAGTTGTGGATATTGTTTTTTAGAGCTACATTGGGTAATGGGAATTACCCAATTTCTCCCATCTAGCGTTGAAATTGTATATGACAACCAACTGAATATATATATATATATATATATATATATATATATATATATATATATATATATATATATATATATATATATATATATATAATAAGTTCTTTTACGGTAAATTTACAACTTTAATCTTGGAAAAGCTGAGTTTTTTCTTGGATATTACCCCCCATTATTGTAGCGTTGTAACTCCTACGGTGGCCGTATTATTCCAAGAAGTACGACTTTGTCCGTGAGTTCCTACCAGTGTAATAATAGTTTGAAGTTATTTTGGTACCATTTCATTGCAGGTTCCCAAACATATGCTAGCTAATATTAGTAAAGTATCAGTGCTATCATTATTCTGTATATTGTACAATATTAATAGTGTAAGGCAATGTTTAGGAGAGAAGCAACGGAGGGTTGTGTTTTTTAATATACAGTATTTCTCTGAGCAGTGTGAACAATCATTTCAATGAAACTGAAATTAGCTCTTAGTATCTCCATTGTTTACACGCAGCTGTTCTAGCTGTAGCTAGTCAGTGTCAACTGCACATTACGTGAGTTGTCTGCCAGGGAAATCACAACACATAAGGTTACGTTTATGTTACAAAGTAGACAATCCTTTTTCATCATTGACGCGTGGAAAAGTATCATTAGACATCGTTCTAGCATTATGCACAACCATGCTATAGTTAGCCAAGCAACTATAAAACTATTTATCTGTTGAGAAGAAAGCAGGCAACTTCGGCGTCCTTTTTAAAATCCTTGCTCCTTACGAGCTCTTTCCATCTCTGAAAAGCCACTCCAATATAAACTTTGGTCTTGTCGCGTTGTCGTTTTAATTCTCTTTTTAACTTCCATGGCAACTCTGTTACATGTCCTTGAAAATAGGCGTGATCCTCCATCTTCAACAGGCTTTCAAATCTGCCGGCAGTCGGTGAGTAATCTTCTCCCCCTCCCTCCCTGGCATTCGTCAAGGTGCCACTGAGTGAAAAGCGCGAAAGGCGGAGGTATGTCCCTCTTTGGCTGATGTATTTTAAAGATGGAGGCGCTACATGGTTGCCGCCATTCGAGCGACTCGCTCGAATGTATTCTGAATGATTCTAAATAACAGGTTCTACGCGTACGAGAATACTTTGATTAGTTGGTGGAAGTAATTACACATGAGCACATATTTGTGAAAGAACAAAGGTTTTTTTGCTAAGAATCAACTCAAAACATTTCACAATGGAGCTTTAAAAGAGATTTTTTTAAGGTTTTGATACTTAAAATGTTTTGTTACTTCCATTGCATTTTGGTTTAAAAGCTAAATCTCTGCAAATCAAACAAAAACAATTGTCATGACTAAATGCCATTAAATGAGAAAAAATACATTTCTGTGTGATGGTTGAACTGGTCCTTTTAAGTTTGCAGCAGCAGATACTACGACTTGCGTACAAGAACTCGTGTTCATGTACTCCACAACATGAATGTGACTCAGGTCATTTGTTCTCTTCTATTTTTAGCTGCGTCTATTTTTGAACGCTGTGAAAGAACAGAGTGAAGCGGCGTCGCACTGACTCAGTCCTCTCCAGCTCCTCTCTAGGACTTTTGGAAACGCTTCGACCTCTGGTTTCATTTTCATGGAGGATATTTCCTCGAGTGTCGCGGTCAGAGAACTGTAATGTCAGCGCGCTGCCGTGACCCAGAGGACGGCAGCAGCTGTGACGGTGCAGACGAAAGATATCTGCCATGTTGCGCCTCTGCTCTCGCCTCAGCTAAATTAACTATCGTGGTCGGGGACACCCACTTCTCTGAGGAGAAGAGGTTTCTCGTTCAGAGCTGCGACTATTTCCGAGCTCTGTATCGCTCAGGAATGAAGGAGTGTCGGCAGGACGAAATCCACCTCAAGTCTCTGCGCGCTCGAGGTTTCCTTATCGCCTTGGCGGTGTTACGAGGCGAGATGCCCGCCCTGGACGCCGACGACATCGTCGAAGCCATCGAATGTGCTGCTTTCTTGCAGGTGGCGCCGCTCACTAAGCATCTCATCTACCTCGTCGATTCTGACAACTGTCTGCTGATGTATCACACCGCCGCAAACTTCGGCCTCATGGATCTCTACCGCGCCGCTGCGCTGTTCATCCGGAACACGTACGCCGACGTGGAAGCGGAGGTCAAGAAATCCCTGCCGTCAGAGCTGATCTCCTACGTTGAGTCTTTGACCCCGAGTGTTTTTGTAGCGGTGGGGGCTCATGTGACCTGCGGCGTGGATGAAACGGTCCACGCTGCCTCCAGGACGGTCTGCTACCTGGATGAGACTGCCAACATCTGGAAAGTATTGACAGATCTTCCACTAGAGGCCAGCACCTCCATGGCTGGAGTGACCGTTTTGGACAACAAACTCTACATCGTCGGAGGAGTTCATGGACTTCATCGACAAGTCGTGGACTCTTGTTTCTGCTACAGCGTAGAAAACAACAGCTGGAGCCAGATCTCCAGTCCGGCGCAGCTCCGATGCAATCTCAGCCTCGTGGGTTTAGACGGTCGACTCTACGCCATCGGAGGAGAGTACGACCGGAAGTTAATGTCATCGGTGGAAACCTACGACGTCAAGACAGGAAGGTGGGAGTTTGCCGCTCACTTACCACGCCCGGCGGCGGGAGCGGCGTGCACCAAAGCCATGGGCAGGATATTTGCGTGTTTATGGAGGCCGATGGAGACCACGGAGATCTACGAGTACGTCTCAGGGAAAGACGAGTGGCGGCTGGTTACCACGCTGATCAGGCACCAGAGCTACGGCCACTGCATGATCGGCCACAGGGACAACCTGTACGTTGTGAGAAACGGGCCGTCGGACGACTTCCTGAGATGCCTGATGGACTGCTACAACCTGAGCTCGGGCCAGTGGTCGTCTCTGCCGGGACACTTCGCCAACAGCAAAGGTTCGCTGTTCACGGCGGTGGTGAGAGGCGACTCTGTGCTCACGCTCAACAGGACCACGACTCTGGAGTTCGCCGTCGACGGTAAAACCTGGAAGCCCCGACGGCAGATGAAGGGTTTCCCCAGAAGTGGATCTGTGTGGACGTTTCTGCTCCGGCTGCCAGACGCTCTCGTGCTGCAGTAACGGCTTCATTTGCTCCGGGATTTATTGGATTGTCAACATCGTTTTACACTCAGACATGTGCTTCAATAAATTGAAAGGATAATTCCTGTTTATGACTTCTTCGGGGCTTTGCAGTTTTGTCCATCGTTTCGTTCGTGCGATGCAACAAGTCCTAAAAACCATACGACGACATGGGTTGTT